>NC_137612.1:51871534-51887055 GCF_963280865.1 Gymnoscopelus braueri | reverse complement strand
GATCTAAATAATGGGGATGTTGTAAATTCGATATTGGAAAATACATAGAACTAGGTTCTATTATTGTGGTGGAGGATTAAATGGGGAGATGAAATCCTACCATCCGGCGTCAGCTTTGGTGCAGACTGGGTAACCAAAACGTCCCTGTGGGTCACAGGTCTTCTCATAACCCCAGCAGGCTGACACGTCTAGCAATGCATCCTGTTGAGTACAGAGAGAGGAGAGTGAGCAGTGTTTCCCCTATACTGTATGCATTAACCCATTCAGACCGGGAATGCATCTGTGTCTGTTTTTAGATTTCTTTGGGCTATTCAAAAATAGCAGATCTACAAGCTCATAGCGCGGCACCAAGTGCCGTGCTATGAGCTTATAGATCTGCTTTATTTTATTTTTTATCGCGGAAATGTGTGAAAATCTTTGAATATATATATATTTGTAAAACATTTGTAACTCAAATCTTTGCTTCTGGGGATTCTACAAATGTCTTCTAAATCCTAACAATTTTCTGAAAAACTTATGTTGCTATAATATCAGTGGTGCTCAAACTTTTCCATGGCAAGGACCAACCAAAATGATATGTATTTGGCCGCCGACCTCCCATCTCAAAATATTTTGTTCCAGGGACCCACAGAAGCAAAGATTTTGGTTATAAATGTTCCCTTTAAAATATATCTTCAAATATTTAAACAAATGGTCGAGATCTTTCAAAAATAGCAGATCTACAAGCTCATAGCGCGGCACCAATGCCGCGCTATGAGCTTGTATATCTGCTATTTTTGAATAGCCAAAAAAATCTAAAAATGACACACAGATGCGTTCCCGGTCTTAATGGCCATTGCTTAATTTAAGCAATGGCGGGGCGCCACCCCTTAAATCCGACCGCCACAGTATGATTTTTTTCTGTAAATTGTGTGTGTGTGTGTGTGTGTGTGTGTGTGTGTGTGTGTGTGTGTGTGTGTGTGTGTGTGTGTGTGTGTGTGTGTGTGTGTGTGTGTGTGTGTGTGTGTGTGTGTGTGTGTGTGTGTGTGTGTGTGTGTGCGTGCGTGCGTGCGTGCGTGTGTGTGTGTGTGGTTGTATGAGGCAGCGAGTCATGGACAGAAAGAGTGAGACAGAGCGTGTTCTTTTACGTGCCGGCTCGGTATGAAAAACTGTGAAAACCTGGCCTAGATCTAGCAGTAAGTCAGTCAATATTATCAAGTCAAGATGCAATTTCCATCAAAAGTACAGTATTGAGTTCTTCCACAGATAATGGAAGCTGTAAAGTGTATTTTGTGGGCTAATTTGTTTACGAACATTTACAACCAAATGGCCGGACTCAAATGACTCAAATGGTTTTCGCAAGGCAAAAATGTTTTAACATCCCTATTCTGGGCATGTCATAACCTTACCATAGATAGACTGTCAAATATGGACTAAGGGACTGTGACGTCGCCCACTGGTCTCTACAGACCCGGAAACGGATGCTATTGGGTGGGAAGAGGAGCGAGGGGTGGGTCTTCACTCAGTAGGACCCCAGTAAGCAAAGAAATAGGCAAACATTTGCCGAAAATAGCCAATCTACAAGCTCAAAACGCATAGCGATTGCGATGTAGGCTTGTAGATCAGCTATTTTCTCCATTTTACATACCACAAAGTATATAGGGTTTAAGTGGTTAATAATTGTATCATTAAGCAAAGCACCTTAGCCATAATGGTGCAGCCTTATAGAGGGTTGAATTCACAACTTTAACATTATGAGACTGACACACTTTTTGCTTTCTAAGTAGTAATGCATTTTACCCAAGCATGTCAACATATATCTATAAGTCACCCAGTAAAACATCTGCCCCGTGTGAGGCTTGAACTCACGACCTTCAGATTATGAGACTGACGCGCTGCCTACTGCGCCAACGAGGCCTGAGCAGTGCATTCGACCTTTGACCTTTGAAACCAATTCCTTTCTCCGTTCTACAGCCTGTTTCCCCTACCATATTTTGGCTAAGCGATTTGGTGTAGAGGAAAAAAAGGAGGGGGCCAAGTAGTAAAGTACAGACCCCTGGGGGGATCCCAGCCAACAAAGTATACAGGGTGATAGTGATGTGCGGGCCGACCCGTTGCCCGCAGGATAGACTGGTCAAGATTTCAGATGCAATTATCGCGTGGCTGATGGAGCGTGTCAAAAAAAAAGAAGAAAAAAAAAGCATTCCCTCTCTCTTGTTTTGTCTCTCTCTCTCTCTCCCTCTCTCCTCCTGTCCCGTCTCTCCTCCTGGAATAATGAGCTTGTGTTCAATGTGTTTGATCAATTATGCACAGCTGCCTCAGGTCTATTCAAAGTGATTTCAAACTTTATTGTAGTGCTCCTAGTTAAAACCATAAAATGTACACCAGCCTGAGCCAACATAAGATGATCCATTGCCACACCCACCTTTCTTCTTTTCACCAATTCCTATTCTGTGGAGCTGGAGCATCAGGTTTTCCCATGACAAAAGGTTTAATCACTTTAATGGCTGCTACAAGCCTATATTTCCTTTCCTTTAATTGACACCAGCTCTAAGGAACAGCAAAACCCCAAAGGAACAAGCTGGATAATTACACTATACTGACAAACATGAAAAGAAAAAAATGAATGGGGGGGAGGGAGGACAGATGTAGTTACAACATGTGAAATTAATGTCAAAAGTGGGCCAAGACTGAAGACTCAAGAGTGCATATCTTACTTTAAAAGGGCAGAGCGGGTCCTGGCGGCATAGCTTGGCCACTCTCTTGTTGTTGCGGAGGAAGCAGGGTATATGCTCTGGTGGCAGGGACAGACTGCTGTAGTCGAGCAGCGGTGCTGCCGGTGGTTTGTGGTCAGTCTCCTCAGCGTCCTCGGCGGTAACCACAGTGGAAGAACAGACTATGCCCAGCGCTACCAGCAGCAGCATAGTCAGAGCTGCACAGGCATATGAGATAACCAGCAGCACCTCGCTTCACAGCAGCACTCTGTCAGGACAGAGGAACAGAGAGGGGAGTCAGTCTTGCGCTCTGTAATTTTGTGTGTTGAGAGCTGAATGCCACAATTCACAAGCATGTGGGTGCAGGTCAGTCAGTCAGTGTGTGTGTGGGAACCATGCCCCCGGGGCGGATCTGAGCGCCATATAGGAGAGGTCCTGTTGCAGGAAATATTTAGCGACCTTTTTCCCTACCATTGTTCGAGAGACACATTGTTTGAGATAGGGGAAACCAGACATCAAAAACAAAGTGTTTGTCGGTACGAGATGTGACCAAGGCAAAGTGTATGTGGCCGAAATCAATCTGTGCATGCATACAGATTCATTTTTAACCCGGGGAACTCAGTTATATTTGCAAACTAGCTTTGCTCCCAGAAAAAGAAAATCAGGCTGACATTGCAATGCGAGTGCTAATAATAATGCAGCTGCCACACTGTGCTAGAACAATGCTTATATATAGCATGGTATGTATGGTATTGACTTGCTCTAAAGTAAAGATAACGTGTGTGGTGATTTGGTAGTGCACAAAAAAGAATTTGTCTCGACTTCATGTGACTCAGCATGAGATGAGAGCATGGGAAACTTCCACCACCCACCCCAGGCATGTTTTGCCACGTTTTCTGCTTTACAAACCCATTTGTGATGGGCAGAAAGTTGTGTTTGACTGAAACACGTACTAGCTGGTTATTACAGGTCCCTGCCTGACTCCAATCTATTCCCTGGAGCACGGGGCATGGATTACAGCAAAAACAAATCTCACGACTTAAACTTTTTGTTAGGCTGTCCCAATCTGTGATTTGTGTGAAACGACTCCCCCTCACTAGCACCGTTTCCTACACAAATTAGCACAATATGATGTAGAACAGTCTTTCTCAAAGTGGGGTCCAGGGACCATCCTTGAGGCTGGGGGGTCCAAATGGACCCTTACAGATCTGTAACTCTGAGAGGTATGAATTAAAGTTTGAGAACTACTGATGTAGAATTAGGATGCTTAGGTATTATCATTCTAAACCTACGTTCTTACTGTTCTGCATACAGCCAACCAGTTGGCAAAATTGCAGATTGAGGCTTTTTGCTTTTATGAAATATCCGCAACCATATGGGTTTTATGAATCAAGAGTTTGACACATGCTAATACTCTTAAATCTTGTACAATTTTTTTTTCCACTGAAATCAGTCGTGGCGATTGAGAACATTAACCCATGGGCATTGGTGGAAAGTACATTTACTCAAGTACTGTACTTACGTACAATTTTGAAATATCTTTTACTTTAAGGTAGTACTTCCAGTTTTCTATACTTTTACTTCTACTCCACTACATCTCAGATCCAAATATTGTACTTTTCCTCCACTACAATTATTTGAAAAACTTAGTTACTGGTTACTTTTCAGATATTGATTATTATTACAAAACATACACTAACCACTTCCGCACTTTATATACTTTGGCTATTTGAAAATAGCTGATCTACAAGCTCACAATGAGCTTGCAGATCTGCTATTTTCAAAAGAGTTCTGTAAATTTTGAAAGCTTGTGAAATGGGACATTCTGCGTGACGAGTAGTACTATTACTTTTGGTACATAAAGTATTTTTTGATGCCAACACTCTTGTACTTTTACTCAAGCAAATTTTGAATTCTGGACTTTTACTTGTAACAGAGTATTTCTACCTTGCGAGAAAATGTGAGTAGTTCTTCCAACACTGCCCAATGCCCATGGGAGCAGCTATTTGAGCTCAACTCATGTGGGCTTTCAACAGCCTAAATGAAACATGGGAATGTTTGGACTTCCACTCTGACTTGAATAATGTCTGAAAAAGTGTTTGGTGACGTGTGGAATGAAACGACAAGCTTACAGTTTATCGGTGGAAAACGTTCTTTACGTGATGAAGGTCATTAAACGTTAATATATATATATATATATATATATATATATATATATATATATATATATATATATACATATACATATACATATACATATACATATACATATACATATATATATATATATATATATTTCACCGCCTTTTGCCCCAGTCACACAGCTAGACCTGCATTTAAACAAAATGACACTGTATAGACAATAACTGGGTGTAATTCATAATCATTACACCACCAATATCACAGTTTATTTGATTTAGCTCGAATGGCACCGTTCAATTAACTGTAGCTCTGGTCCAGAGCGTTAGCGAGTTCTCTCTCTAAGGAGCGGGTGTTATTCCTATGGACTGAAAAATACTGTGCGAGGTCTCTAACTTTAGTAAAAAATAAACAAAACTATTTCGCTACTGGCCAAAACAAAGGCAGTTTTGTGTTGTTGAAAGTCTATTCTCCACGGTGGGAAACGTCTCAGGACCCCACCTTCTCTGTATAATACACTTTTTGGGAAGAAAATAAAATATGTCCACCAAATGGAGATTATTGTATTTACTCCACTGCGCCCTCTACAGATCTGGTCAGTATAAATTAGCATTAGCCAGACCTGTAGGGGGCGCAGTGGAGAAAATAAAATAATGTCCGTCTCGCGGACATATTTTATTTTCTGCCCAAAAAGTGTATTATACAGAGAAGGTGGGGTCCTGAGACGTTTCCCACCGTGGAGAATAGACTTTCAACAACACAAAACAACCTTTGTTTTGGTGAGTAGCAAAATAGTTGTCTTTAGTTTGACTAAAATTGGAGACCCGGAACAGCAGTGGAATGTTCAGTCCATAGGAATAGCATCCGCTCCTAACAGAGAACTCGCTAACGCTCTGGGACCAGACCAGGGCTAAATGAACTGCAGCCAGCAGCCCGGGACTGAACTTTGAGACTGACCAAGACATTTCACCATCGTCCCAGCATTCGCCCTAAATGCACACATAGGACATTTTGAATAGCAGTTTGTTGAAAAGATGTAATTGAAGTAACAGTTACCTGAAGGAGCCGCTTCTCGTCTGCACAGAAGCAGCGTAGTAGCTGGTGGTCGCCATAACACCGGAAATCTAACGCCGGGGCATGCAGTTTAATATATCAGTCACTAGGTGTCAGTGTCGACCAACCTCTTTGTTGTGAAGATAGAAGGTTGGCTTCCAACATGAGTTTCTTCTTTGGACACACCAGTGGTGGAAAGTAATGAAGTACATTTACTCAAGTACTGTACCTTTATTGTACTTTACTGGAGTATTTCCAATGTGCTGTACTTCTACTCCACTACATCTCAGAGGCAAATATGGTGCTTTTACTCCACTACAATTATTTGAAAACTTTAGTTTCTAGTTACTTTTTGTAGATTCTGATTATCATTATTACAAAACATACATTAACCACATCAGCCCTATATACATTTTGGCTACTTTCAAAGGTGAAATGGGACATTCTGCATAATGAGTACTTTCTACTTTTGGTACTATGTACATTTTGATACCAATAATGTTGTACTTTTACTCAAGTTAATTTTGAATTCCGGACTTTTACTTATAACATAGTAGTTCTATTTTGCAGTATTGATACTTTTACTCAAGTCAAAAATGTACTACTTTCCTACCAGAATATTTTATTAAAATGACATTAACAAAAAGGTTATATTTCACCACCCAAATAAATGTTTATTAATTTACATCTTTATACATGTTCAAATCTTCAGGGTTTTAAGCATAGATTAATATATGCTAAACATCTACAATTATTAGAATGTTAGTTAAGGAGCTGAACAAATTATAACTGTACAATAGGCCCAATTATTTTTGTTATATATCTTGACCCATTCCAATTCTATTTCAATCTATTCAACTGAAATGAAACCCTTTAGTGCAAACAACCTTTTTCATCGTTTATGATAGTCATAAATGGTCCACACAGCACTGTGAATCTGATCATGAAAAATAATCTGTATGAACTCCCAAGCAGGGGCACCGGAATGGAATATGACCTGGGGGGACACATCAGGGACACATGCGCATTTTTTTTTTTTGGCTGGACTGAATAGTGGGGGGAAACAGTGTCCTTTAATTAAACAGGCGCCGGCGCCACTGCTCCCAAGGCTTTAAGAGTTGACAGTGACTGATTCATTTGTGTTGAGATTATCCTTCATAACCGTTTTGTAATCTGTATAATATATTATGCTATGCTGTTACCAACATTACCACTATTCCCACATAAGTAGCTATAGTATTGGATAATTAAAATGAAACGATATAAGCAAAATAATAAAATCAGGTGGATACTCAGACAGATCAACTTTATAGACATCGTGTAAGTTGTAGGAAAATCTCCCATCTTTTTCGGTGAATCTGCATAAGCTGATTTATTGGTGGGTATGTTTTGGGAGAGTCCCAGATTTAAAGATGGAGATTTTTAAGCCAGTCTATTTCTGGTTCTTGAGCAGTTCATCAATCTGGGTTTTGTACATGTTCTTGACATCTTCCAGGCCCAGCCTCAGTTCCTCTGCCTCCTCAGTCTTCTCTCCATCTGAAGGATGGTATTGTGCCTCTGCTCCAGATCATGCACAACCCATGCACAACCCACAACAAAGTTGAACACACACACACACACACACACACACACACACACACACACACACACACACACACACACACACACACACACACACACACACACACACACACACCTGGTAGGTGGAATTTGAGGGGCGTAACACAATTACGTATTACTGATTAATTGAGTGTTTTGTGTTATCCTTACTACCTGTACTGTTAACAAACCTGCAAATAAAATATTCAATCAATCAATTAATCATATGTATACAAATAATAACAACACGTTGCATCGCAGCGTGTTGTGAGCTTGTAGATCGGCTATTTTTGAAAATGTTTTAAAGTACAACTTACAGGCTTAGTACTACCACCTGAGCAGGGCCCAAATTAGGTTCTGAGAACCTTATCTGAAACAGAGCCATATAGCGTATAATCCAGAACCTGTGTAATACCCTCATGAAAACAGCCTATGTAACTAGTGAACAACAAACCAGATCTTAATTAGCCCCGCAGCTACCTGTTGGGCTTCTAGAAGGGGGGCCTAATCCACGTTGTTGTTCTCTCATATCATCGCTGTCGGGTTTCCAAAACTGTTACATTTTTCAGGAAATTAGGAAATAAGAACCTGTGTAGTTATTTAGTCACAAGCTTTTGATAATACTTTTCATTGGTTGAATATTTATAAAACATACTTAGTGGACTTAACCAATCAGAATCAGAATCAGAATCAGTTTTATTGTCACATCACAGGTTTACAAGGTAAAAAAGTGGGTGAAATTATTTTTTGTACATCGTTCCCATCGCAACGTTAGTTTCCATAGAAAGAAGAGGGGGGGGGGGGGGGGAGAAGAAGAGGGGTGGGGGGCAAGTGGGAAGGAGATCAAAACAAGAGAGCAACAGAAGGCCAGACAAGTTATCTACATATTTACAAATTACCTGAGATAATAAAAAACTGAAAACTAAACTAAGGTGCCTGAGCATAGCAGCAATGTATTGTATACTGTGCATGTTATACTTATACTGTGCATGATAGACAATGGACGTTAAGGTGCTTAGAGGAAAAGGAGCACAATAAAAAAAGACAGAAAAAAAAGTCAGTGCGTTATACAAGGGATTAAGGTGCAAAAGGTCAGTGCGTGTCCACCTAGAGTGGACTGACCCTAGTATAATCCGCAAGTAGCTCCATGAGGGAGTGCAACAAAAAGTCATTTGTACCTGGTGTAGTCCACAGGTGTGTCCGAGGGGGGGCTAAAGTCCAAGTCATTGTCCCTGGTATAATCCACAGGTGTGTTCAGGAAGAGCCAGAAAAGTCTGCGCCGCCTGTTGTCAGGCTGCTGAACAAGGCCTATGCCTCATTCAGGCTTATGCCCCATTCAGCATTCTGACAGCAGCCGGATTGAAACTACACCAGAACCTGGTGGTGGAACTCTTGATACTGCGGTAGAGCCCCTTGCCCGGTCGCGGTCGTTGTAGGGAGTTGAACAGTCTGTGACTTGGGTGGTGCTTGTCCTTGATGATGCGCTTGGCTTTGACCACGCACCGCTTTTTGTACAGTTCCTGGAGCTCTGGGAGCTCGATTCCCATTATCCGCTCTGCCGATCGCACTACTCGTTGTAGGCTGATCTTTTCTCGGGCAGTGCAGTTCCCGTACCAGGCCGTGACACAGCCTGTTAGGATGCCTTCAACAGAACTGTTGTAGTACAGCCTGAGGATGCGATGTCCTACTCCGAGCTTCTTCAGGCGGCGGAGCCAGTACAGTCGCTGCTGAGCCTTTTTCCTCACGTGTGTGGAGTGCGTCTCCCATTTGAGGTCCTCCTCGATGTGTACTCAGAGGAACTTGAACTCGCTGACCCTTTCCACTGCAGCACCGTCGATGAGGATGGGCGCATGGTCTCTCCGCGGCCTCCTGAAGTCCACGATCAGTTCTTTGGTCTTGTCGACGTTAAGAGAGAGGTTGTTCTCCCGGCACCAGCGTGCCAGTGATTTGATCTCCTCTCTGTAGTCAGACTCGTCGTTGTTGACGATTCGGCCTATCACTGTCGTGTCGTCCGCGTACTTTATGATGGTGTTGGAGACATGTGTG
The DNA here is from genome assembly GCF_963280865.1 of Gymnoscopelus braueri. Classification (NCBI taxonomy): domain Eukaryota; kingdom Metazoa; phylum Chordata; class Actinopteri; order Myctophiformes; family Myctophidae; genus Gymnoscopelus; species Gymnoscopelus braueri. The sequence goes on along the minus strand of NC_137612.1, from coordinate 51,877,525 downwards.
GCTATGCAGTCATACGTGTACAGGGAGTAGAGGAGAGGGCTCAGCACGCATCCCTGGGGTGCTCCGGTGTTGAGGGTCAGGGGGTCGGATGTGATGCTGCCCATTCTCACCACCTGATGTCGGTTGGACAAGAAGTCCTGTATCCAGTCGCACAAGCTTGGGTGTAGCCCTAGGTCTCTGAGCTTTTTGTCAAGTATTGCTGGGACAATGGTGTTGAATGCTGAGCTGTAGTCCACGAACAGCATACGTACATATTTGTCCTTCAGCAGCTTGTTGTCCATGTGCGAGAGGACGGTGTGGAGAGCCATGGCAATAGCGTCGTCGGTGGATCTGTTTTTGCGGTATGCATACTGCCACGGATCCAGCGAGGCAGGTAGCGAGGAGCTGATGTATTCCCTCACCAGTTTCTCGAAACACTTGCTGACGATCGGGGTGAGAGCAACAGGTCTCCAGTCGTTCAGGCATGTCACTTTGGCCTTTTTGGGAATGGGCACAATGGTTGACATTTTGAACCCTGCAGGGACCACAGCCAGGGAGAGGGAGAGGTTAAAGATGTCAGCGAAGACACCCGCCAGCTGGTCTGCACATGTCTTAAGGACCCGGCCTGGAATCCCATCAGGTCCGGCTGCCTTGTGGATGTTGACCCGTGTGAAGGCTGTACGCACTTCTCTCTCCGAGATGGTTAGAGGGTTCTCCTCTGCTGGTGCTGCTGATGGCCCCGCTTGGCTGCCGCGGTTGGAGCTGATCTCAAACCGGCCGTAGAAAGTGTTCAGTTCGTTGGGGAGGGAGGCAGGCGGGTTCACCTCGCTTCTGGTTCTTGTTTTGCAGTCTGTCAAGGTGTGTACCGCCTGCCATGTGCTCCTGATGTCGCCATAAGGATAAGGATAATTCCTTTTAACAGGTCGTTCATGAAAGTCCTTGCGGTCTTGTTTCCAATGAGAACCTGTGAGCAATTGGGGTTAAGAGTCTTGCTCAGGGACAAATTTCAAATCATCGGCACATATGCTGGGATAGCCTGGAATCGAACCTGGGGCAACCAGGGCCTCTGGTTCCCTAGGCGGGCTCACTAACCACTCAGCTATGGCCGCCCCTTCCCCCCTTGCCATTGCTGAGTTTGTCTTGCATCTTTTTTTGTGTAGGCCTTTTTCGCCTTCCTGATGGCGCTGTTTAGGGCCGCGCGCGTCGTGTTGCGCGTTTCCACGTCGCCAGATTTGAAACCAGCATCCCGTTCATGCAGATGTGCACGTACTCCGCTGTCCATCCATGGTTTCTGATTGGGATAGATCCGAACTGTCTTTTTTGGGACTATGTCATCTATGCACTTACTGATAAAGCCAGTGACTGAGTCTGAGAGTCCGTTGATGTTATTCCCAGCGGCGTTCTTAAACATCCCCCAGTCAGTCTGGTAGAAGCAGGATTGTAGCATAGCGTCTGTGTCCTCAGACCAGATTCGGATTTCCTTCTCAACGACCGGCTCCCTTTTTAGCCTCTGTTTGTAGGCAGGTAGCAGCTGGATGGCGTAGTGGTCAGAGCTTCCTAGCGGTGGGCGGCGGAGAGCTTTGTATCCATCCTTGAAGGGCGTGTAGCAGTGGTCAAGAATATTGTCACCACGGGTGCTGCAGGCGACATGCTGGTGGAATTTGGGAAAGACCTTTTTTAAGTCTGTCCGGTTGAAGTCGCCTAGGCAGATGACTGCGCAGTCCGGGTGGCGATTTTCTTGTGCACTGATCGCCTGGTGTAATTCCCTCATAGCTGTGTCCTTATTAGCTCCAGGATGAATGTAAACAACGGCTACAATCACAATGCTGAAGTCGCGTGGTAGGTAGAAAGGACGGCAGGCTATGATTAAAAGTTCAAGGTCTGGTGAGCAGTGACTATCTAGGATTTTAACATCTTTGCACCAGTTGTTGTTGATCAAGGCACAAACTCCCCCCCCACGTTGCTTACCGCTTAGTACAGTGTCTCTGTCTTTTCTATACACGGTGAAACCAGGGGGAGTGATGGAAGAATCAGATGCTAACTCCGTTAGCCACGTCTCTGTTAGCACAACAATGGAAGTGCTCCTCGTCTCGGCGTTGTATTTAACGCGCGCCAGTAAGTCGTCCATAGTGGTCACTGTTCTTGATTCACACAGAGATCTAACGTTCGCTAGCAGGATTGAAGGCAGTGCAGGTTTATATCCACGTTTTGTTGTTCTTACAAGGAGACTCGCTCTTTTCCCTCGTCGACCTGGTCGTCTTCTTCGCCGTTTCCGTGCCATTGTCCCGGCCGGGACAAAGGGGAGCCCTCCCCCCACCCAGCCGGGTGGAGGGTTTTCCGCAAAAAAGTCCGGAAATCTGTGTGTAATCGCTGTGCTGATGTCCATAAGTGCTTGTCTGTCATAACTCCTCAGACACCCGACGGTGTAGGAAAAAAAGAGAAGGCTAAAAAATACTAAAAAGACGGAAAAGCGTTGCGATGTTACGGAGCGCGTACGAAAGCAGCCGTTCTCCATGGCGCTCCCAGCGCCCACTTAACAATATATAGCAAAAGTGTATCTACAAGCTTGTACTGCAGTCACTATTTCTGAATTGACTGTAGTATGACGGAAGTAGGGCGTTAATACGTTGAAATATGGAGATACAAGCTTTCTGTCCGACTGCAATGATATGACTTTTTTTTTTTACAGGAAGAGACCATTATCCAACTGTCCACTGTTGGCCAGCTGTAGCCTACTGTACACTAGGTTTATGCATTTTGTCGTTACTTTTGCTCTTCATGCACGTTGTCATGATGCATCTGGTGGGGTATAGGAACATTTTCGATGTTTTGTTTTTCGCACACTTCAGCCCTGAGAGGGAAATGATGAAAACAATACAGAAACACTATGAGTCTGTAGTCCAAAGTTTCCCAAACATTGGGGTCAGGATCCCCTTTTTTATGGGTCTTTTGTTCCGTTTACTACGAAAAGTATTTCAAAGGATTTTGAAAAAGGAAACAAAGAGAATTAACATTGCAGAAATTAAAAGAAACTTCAACGTAATTTGAATACATAAAAAACTAAAAAACTTAAATGCTGAAAATAGCAAACGTATCAGCTTATTTTACTGGTTCAGGTCACGGGGAGACATCACATTTCAGAAAGTTTGGGACCACTGGTCTAGTCAATTTGAAAAATATATACATATTAGTGTTGTATGCTATGATGGTAACTTTTACCTGTCAGAATTATACAGTAGATCCCATGCAATTGCATGGTGTTACAGCAGCAGTTCTTTTGCAAGTTACCTTTTGTTTTGGTAGATTATTGTCTCCGCCAGGCCGAAAGGCATGGCGAGGGAGTATGTTTTGCCCCCTGTCCGTCCGTCCGTCCTTCCGTGTGTCTGTCCGTCCGTCCGTCCTTCTGTCTGCGAGCAGCTAATCTCCGCCACCGTTGGCCCGGTCGCTGTGAAACTGCGCACATACACTCCCTGGATGCCACAGCAGAACCTCTGCCCCACATTCTTTAGATCAGCCTGTCATAGCGCCACCATGAGGCCGACCTTTGCAAAACACATTTTTTGATACTACTCCTACAGATTTTCTCCAAAAAACATCGGTACACAGTATCTCTATAGTCATGTGATCAACACGGATCTGTCCGATTTTCCTGATTGGCTAAGATTGGCTTCCAAAGTTTGCAGGATTGGTTCATTTTGAACAAAATGCCTCAAATCATGAACGCAGCATGCACTTTCCGTGCAATTTTCCATGTACATTCCCACTTGGCCCAGGAAGAAATGTCACTTGAAAACTTTCAAATCAGCCTCATGGTGGCGCTATAACAGGCCGATTCACGTTTTTAGCTATAACTGCATCGATCTGCGTGCAACTTTGCATGCACACTCCTTAGAGGCCAAGGAAAAACCTTTGCCCTGCATTTTTCACATATGCCTTTTAGAGCGCCACCAGGAGGCTGAGTTTTGTAAAACACATTTTTTGCTCTTACTCCTTCAGATTCTGTTCAAAAATCAACTCTGTATATTTAAGACTAGATTAAAAACCTTTCTCTATGATAAAGCCTATAGCCGAAGTGTATAGACTCAGTCACCCTATAGTCATCCTCTCTCCCCTCTCCCTCCCCACCCCCCACCCTCTCCCCACCCCCCACCCTCTCCCCACCCCCCTCTCTCCTCTCGTCCTCCCTTTTGGTTGTTTGGGTTTGTGTCCCATTGGTGCAATCGTAATTAACCCTGTACGGATTCACGCTCTAATAAGGCCTGCCACTAATTCTACACCCGGGGACCCGCTCCCCGGAGTTTCTTTTATATCCCACGTCGCAGTTCCATGGACTGTCACTATGGACCCCAAGCTGCGGCTCAAGACTGTGACTGCGGACCGGGCCTCTCCATGGAGCACGACCGTGGATTTCTACTACATTACACTATACCACTACACTATACTGTATATTATCTTAACATTCTTATATTATACCACATACCTGTACACATTATTGTTGTACTATATTATATTACCATATACTATCTTACACTATTATATTTGCTACTATTGTTATTGTTACTACTTGTATCTCTTTCTGTCTCTCCTCTGTCTCTCCCTCTCTCTCTCTTCTTTCCCCCCGACACGGTCGAGGCAGAAGGCCGCCACCCTAGAGCCTAGGGTCTGCCTGACGTTTCTTCCAGTTAAGCGGGAGTTTTTCGTTGCCACTGTCGCAAAATTGCTTGCTCAGGGTGGGACTGTCGGGTCTCTGCTCTACATGTAAAGTGTCTTGAGACAACTTGTTGTGATTTGACACTTTAATAAAATTGAATTGAATTGAATTGAACTAAAATAAATGGTAAATAAATTACAACTTCATGTATAGCACTAACATTGAAGGTGTTTTTAAAATGTTCACTTAATTAGGCTCTGTTGACAGTCTGTACAATTCAGTAGGAGATGTATCATCATGCATGTATAGGTTACAGGTAAATTGGCATTCCAGGTAAATTGGAAAAGAAGCGCTTGTTTTCACCGCCCCCCCCCCAGGCAATTCTGTAGAACCAACGCTAGAGGGCAATGCAAGCCAGACATGAGTCCCACACCACACACGCACGCATGCACACGCGCACAAACGAGCATGCACACACGCATGCGCGCGCACACACACACATACACACACACACACACACACACACACACACACACACACACACACACACACACACGCACACACACACACACACACACACACACACACACACACACACACACACACACCGGCGAACAGCCTTATTCCATGCAGTTGAAGCACAAGGGGGCGAGCCTGAGGAGGCGGGGCTAGCGGGCTATGTTAGTGCAGTGAGTGGCAGTTGGGGCAAACCATAGAGGGGCAAACGCAGTCCCCACAACATCATTTACGATTCTGTGCCTATCGGTACATAACTCGGACGGCGCTTAGTCGACCAGGAGACCATCGGCCGATCGTCGCGGGCGCGCCTCCTTGGCCATGGTCCAAAACTATACTTTATCTGCGAAAAAAAGGTTGTGAAAAAGTAATGTCCCAAGCGGGAGTCAAACCGAGACTCTCAGTGATAGTGGATGGGGAGTCCAATGATTATCGAAGTGCACCACTGAGGCCGGTATGTATGTACATCCATGTTGTCGTCGTCGTTCTCGCATCGCAGCCCCGCCCCGAGCCTAAAAACAAGCGCTCCACTTCCAATTTCCCTGGAATGCCAATTTACCTGTGACATATACACTGTGTGTGTGTGTGTGTGTGTGTGTGTGTGTGTGTGTGTGTGTGTGTGTGTGTGTGTGTGTGTGTGTGTGTGTGTGTGTGTGGGTGTAACCCAGTTCGGTGGAGTGGAGAAACAGATATTAGTAGTATATAGAGACACCTTTGTTGCTAAGCTAACATGCTAATGCTAAGGCTAATGCTAACTGCACCATTATGCTAATTAATGCAGATGCTAACATGCTAATTGTGTTAGCATGACGTCACAAACCTGAAATTCCTCACATTCCTCACAT
>NC_137612.1:51614034-51866534 GCF_963280865.1 Gymnoscopelus braueri | reverse complement strand
TTCTTTTCTTTTCTTTTCTTTTCTTTTAATTATATTCTTTTCTTTTTTACTGTGTGTACACCTTCTGATGCAAATGAGATAGAGGATTCATGTTCGCGCCAAAAATGTACCCTCTGATTCAAGCTCTGAATTCCACATTAATGCCCCAGAATTAAACAAATGCCAAGTAGGTGGAGTTAATTCCTTTTAGGTAGGGTATTAACTCTGAAAAATAAAAATGGCTAATAACAATATGGAACCCATTGTAATTGACGATGAGGCGGGTGAATGTGTCCATGCTAGTGTGATCCAGCATACTAATATGCATACATTTAATCCCATTGAGAATGTACACAATATGGAACCCATTGTAATTGACGATGACGACGACATTATCATTATTTCTGATGATGATGATGATGATAGTCAAGAAATGGTTGGCATAGGATCCCCTGAGGAGGACAACGCTGACAGTGACTCTGACACAGGGACAACCGACTCCAACACAGGAACAAGTGACTCTGACATAGGGACAAGCGACTCTGACTCTGCCAGTGACTCCGACACAGGAACAAGTGACTCTGACGCAGACACCGACAGTGCTATTCATTGTACAGTACAGACGGGTAGTGGGGTGAACGTACCGCATCCACCCTCAGTTGCCACACGTAATATGGATATGCATGTCAGAGACCACCCTAAGTTTAATGCAAAGACGATGTAGGAGCCATTTCATTTGATTTCATATTTTCTGACTAAATGGCGCCCCCACTGGTCGCCTTGGAAAATGGCACCATGGTTCCCTATTAATCAGGCCACAGCTGTGTGTAGCAGGACGCCAGAGGAGAAACAGATTTTCAACCGCTCGCTCGTCACACACACACACAGCGCAGATTATGAATGAAAGACTTTGAACCGAATTATTTTGAGTTTATTTGAACCCTTATGCTGCGCCTGTTTGTTTTGAAAGCCTTATAGTTTAAGTCTGGAGCCTGTTCTTGTTTTCGTTGTTTGCCCCCGTCCCCTTATCATTTGAAACTTTTACACGACTCATTCCATACATCAGCCTGTTCGAAATCAACCTGTTCAATCAACCAAGATGCAACAATCAACAAACATCAAACAGTGAGTAACAAGACGCCCAAGTCCAAGTGTGTGAGCGCGTTGAAAAGACGTATTCTGGCGTCGATAGGCATATTGGCCCTACAGTCAAGTTGAAAATCTCTCTGATACGGACACAATGAATGGAATTGGATGGATCAAAAGGATCTAATGGATGTGTCACGCTATTGAAGTTAATGGAATGTGCGACGTCACATGGATAAATGAACGCGAAAATCGCGCATTTAATGAGGATTTGGATGAATATATGTCGCCATTAAATAAACCCTGTGCATTGATATAAGTTTGGATTTGGACAATAAATGCTGCTTAACGATGTCTGCACATGATAAGGAGGAGTTAGGCCAACCTGAAGCTGTTAGTGAAGTGATAGTGACTGAAGTTACCACCGTTCACACTTCTGATAAAAGTGGTCAATTGCCTGTGGTTGAGGGAAAAAGACAAGTGAAGCCCACTCAAAGGGCACTTGAAGCTAATTATGCAAAGCAATGTAATGCAAGAAAAGCAAAACTTGGACAACTCACAAGCAAAAGAAATGTGTTACAAGCACTTATGGTTGATTACAGAAATGTTGAAATTGTTAAACAAGAATACAATGAATTTAATTCTAAAACAAATGACTTCAAATTACTTCACAAATCAGTACAGCAGCTATTATCAGAAGAGGAAGCTTCAGAAGACCAGGATCAGTGGTACAGGCCTAAGTTCAAAACCATATGTGAATTTCATGACAAAGTTATAGAATGGATAAATAATGCCCCTGCAGCCATGGCACAAAAGCCAGCAGAAGTGGCACCAGAAGTGACACAAGCACTTAGTGTCAAATCATTTGGCAATGTTTCAGTTGGCATGATAAGTAGAAAGCAAATGAAAACCACTACAAGCACCGCAGCATTAAGACAGGCAGAGGCCGAAAGGGCAGCCCTACTTGCACGTGCTGCTGCTCTAAAGCAAAGGCAAGCATTTGAATTGGAGGAGGCACAGCTTAAAGCAAAAAGGGAAGCATTTGAATTGGAAGTGGAAATTGCAGCTGCTGATGCCAAGTTAAAAGTATTGGATGTCACAAAACATGTAGACACTAAGTCTGATATTAACCCCTTACTCCACATCAATGAATATTTTGCCTCAATGCAATCCTTACCAGTGGACAGCCAGAAGGTTGATAATTATGGATTGGATGATGAAGAGGAGGATGATGAATATGAAGAGGATGAGGATGAAAGGGATGATGAGGATTATGATGATGATGATGGTGATGAAAATGATGAAGTTGAAGGAGCAGCTTCACGTCCACCACTGAGACAAAGGTCTCAGCATGCCCCTAGTGGCCAATTACGGCAGCCACAGAAACAAATGGCTCAGCAGCCTACAAGGTCACGAATGCCTGTTGCTCACCAACAACCCCAACAGCCTAACCCAAACCTGAGCTTGCAAGATGGTGCTCAGGTTAATGTTCAAACAGGCGGAGCCATGTTAGACATTTTGAGAAAACAAAATGAAATCACAGAAATGTTAATTCAAGAACAGAGGTTCTCACTCTTGCCTTCTAGAGAGATTCCTGTTTTTAAAGGTGATCCATTAAGTTATGTCTCTTTCATTAGTACATTTGAACATTGTGTAGAAAGTAAGACAAGTAACAGCAGAGATCGACTGCTCTTTCTAGAACAGTTTACAGATGGACAACCAAAGACACTTGTGAGAAGCTGCCTTCACATGGATTCCCAAAAAGGCTATGTGAAAGCAAAAAGGCTGCTACGCAAACATTTTGGAAATGAGGTTCTTATTGCTGCTACCTATCAGGAAAAAATTCTGAATTGGGATGCAATCCGATCAGAAGATGGCAAAGCCCTACATAAATACTCACTCTTCTTGAGAACATGCTGCAATGCTATGAGCAATAATGAAATTCTGCAAGACATGAACAATCCTACACACTTGAAATCTGTCTTATCAAAACTGCCTTTCAAGCACAGAGAGAGGTGGAGGACTGTATCATATGATTATTATGAGCGTACACACAGAAGAGCTAAGTTCCCACAACTTGTAAATTTCATTGAAAGGCAAGCAAACATTGCTGTCGATCCCCTCTTTGGAGAAATACAAGACACAAAACCGAAAGACAAGAGGACAATCCCTTCTCCCCGAAATAGTAATTTGAAATCAGTACCAGTTTCATCATACACTAAAAGCAACTATAAAAGCAGTTTTGCCACAGTAACAGAATCCTCAGAGCCAAAGTCACAGCCAAGCACAAGCAGCTCTACAGCCATGCAACAGAAAAAATGTTTCTTCTGCAAAGGAAACCACGGCACAGACCTGTGCAAGGAATTGGAAAGGAAAATGCACAAAGACAAAGTTGAGTTATTTAAAGTAAATGGTTTATGTTTCGGTTGTGTGACTCAGGGTCACATGAGTAAGGACTGTAAAAGACGTATGACTTGTAAAATATGTACAAAGAAGCATCCTACTGTTTTGCACATTGAATTTAAAGATGCAAGTCAAACGACTCCAAACACCGACAGCATGTCAGTAGGCAGTGCATTAGTCACCATGAAAAGGCCTATCCATACTGGGGCCGGTGACCAACAAAAACTGTCAATTGTTCCTGTGCAAGTTAAATTGTCAAATTCCAATGAAGTACTTCAAACGTACGCTTTCCTTGATCCAGGAAGCACTGGAACCTTCTGTACTGAAGCTTTAAGGAAGCAACTGAATGCCAAAGCGACACCAACTCGAATCCTACTTCGTACTCTAGGACAAGAAAAGGTCATAAGTATTAACAGAATCAATGGGCTGGAAGTGTCAAGTCTTGAAGAAGATAATTTTCTAAAACTGCCACCACTCTATACTCAAACAGAAATTCCTGTAACCAAGGAGCAAATTCCCACTCAGGTTGATGTGCAAGAATGGAACTACCTAAAAGAGGTTACGTTGCCATATATTGATGCAGATATTGGACTCCTGATTGGTAATGATGCAGCTAAGTTTATGGAACCTTGGGCAGTAATTAATAGCAAGGGTAATGGGCCCTACGCTGTAAAGACAAGACTTGGATGGGTGGTTAATGGGCTTCTACACGAACCCACAATAAGCCATAAGCAGCCAACCCATATATTCGGCAATCGCATATCAATAATCAATTTGAATGACCTCATGATCCAACAATTCAATTATGATTTCCCAGAAAAGGGTTATGAGGAGAAGGCAGAAATGTCTATGGAAGACAAGAGATTCATGCAAATCATGTCTGACTCTACTGAAATGAAAGATGGTCACTACCAAATAAACCTTCCATTCAAGCAGACTGCTATAGCAATGCCTAACAACCGCCATCTGGCAGAACAGCGTGTAATGTCACTTAAAAGGAAATTCAAGAAGGATCCGGAGTTTCACAAAGAGTACACTGACTTTCTTGAAAGTGTCATTCAAAAGGGACACGCTGAAGCTGTACCACGAGAGCAGTTAAGTCCAGAGGAAGGAAGGACCTGGTACTTACCTCACCATGGAGTACGCCACCCAAAGAAACGCAAACTGCGTGTAGTCTTTGACTGTTCTGCATCATTCCAAGGAACTTCATTAAATGATGAGCTTATTCAAGGCCCAAACTTAACCAACACACTGCTGGGCGTCTTGATCCGGTTTAGACAGGAACCAGTAGCAATGATGGCAGACGTAGAAGGCATGTTCCATCAAGTGAAAGTCACGCCAGCTGACAAAAACTTTCTTAGATTCTTATGGTGGCCAAATGGTGACATCAGTCACAGCCTAGTAGAGTACAGAATGACGGTGCATTTATTTGGAGCGACATCTTCATCCAGTGTTGCTAGTTACGCCGTGAGAAGGACTGCTGAAGATAATAAGGATAAGTTCTCAGCAGTGGCAGTTAACACTGTTAAAGAAAACTTCTATGTTGATGATTGTCTTAAGTCTGTGCCAAGTGAGAAGGACTGCATAGCACTATCTAAAGAATTAAGAACCCTGTGTGCTCAAGGAGGTTTCCGCCTAACCAAATGGGTAAGCAACAGCCGCACAGTGCTGGCCTCTATTCCAGAGGAAGAGCGAGCCACAGAGGTAAAAGATATTGACTTGGATCAGAAGCACCTACCGGTAGAACGGGCCCTTGGAGTGCAGTGGAACGTGGAAGAGGATACATTCAGAATCCAAGTGAACATGAAAAATCAACCTTACACAAGAAGAGGAATCCTTTCCACTGTAAGTTCAGTGTACGACCCTCTGGGGTTCTTAGCTCCTTTCATATTCTCTGCAAAGCACATCTTGCAACAGTTATGTCAACTGAATTATGGATGGGACGACAGGATTCCAGAGGCTTTCTGTCGATCATGGCATAAATGGCTCACTGGACTACAGCAAATGGAAAACTTCAACATTCCAAGATGTATTAGATCTAAAGAATTTGGCAAGATCAAGTCAGCCCAACTTCATCACTTCTGTGATGCAAGTGAGACAGGATATGGTACTGGGACCTACCTTAAAATGACCAATACTGAAAACCAAATTCACACCTCTTTAATCATGGCAAAAGCAAGAGTCGCCCCCTTGAAACAGGTTACGATACCTAGAATGGAACTTACTGCCGCAGTACTAGCAGTGAAAGTAAACCGGATGCTGGAGATTGAGCTACACCTTCCACTCAGAAAAGCGGTATTTTGGACAGACAGTACATCAGTCTTGAAATACATTAGGAACAACACCAAGAGGTTTCAGACTTTCGTGGCTAATAGAGTCAGCACTATCAGAGAACACTCTTCTATTGAGCAGTGGAGATACTTGAACACCAAGATCAACCCTGCAGACCATGTGTCCCGAGGTCTTACAGCTGATGCATTTTTAAAGTGTGAAAACTGGAAGAAGGGACCGGACTTCCTACAGGAAAAGGAAGAGACATGGCCTAACTTACCTGCTGATCTCACCCCCATAACAGCCGACGATCCTGAAGTCAAAAGAGAGAAGGTTACAGTCAATACCATCCAGATGACAGATCAAGATCCCACTAGCACACTCATACACCACTACTCAAGTTTCTACAGATTGAAAAGAGCTGTGGCATGGATGCTGTATTTGAGAACTCACCTTTTACAGTTGAGTAGAAAAAGGAAAGATCTGATGCGAATTCAAGAATCAGACACAGACAAACAAGGACAGTCAATTGAAGTAGAGATAACAAAATTCAAAAACACTGTAAAGGTACACAACCTCTCTCTGGATGAACTGGACATAGCAGAGATAGCCGTTGTACAATTCTGTCAAAAACAAGGATTTCAAGAGGAAGTTGAAACCTTACAGAAAGGAAGTTTGAACGTGCAGAAACACAGTTCAATCTACAAACTTGATCCCAAACTTGAAAACAAGGTATTAAGAGTGGGTGGGAGATTAAGCAGAGCAGCCATGCCGGAAGATGCAAAGCACCCTGCCATTCTCCCAAAAGACCATCATGTGTCAAAGCTCGTTCTTAGAAAGATCCATCAGGAAGTAGGACACAGTGGGAGAAACCACATGCTCTCCTTACTGAGACAAAAATATTGGATTCCATGTGCCAACTCATTGGCAAGAAAGATTCTTTCTGAATGTGTGACATGTCGACGTCTCAATGTATCTGTTGGAGAACAGAAGATGGCAGACCTGCCAAGAGATAGAATAACACCTGACCTACCACCTTTCACTCAAGTAGGAGTAGACTATTTCGGACCTAATGAGGTGAAAAGAGGCCGTACCACAGTCAAAAGATATGGAGTCATTTTCACCTGCTTAATCAGTAGAGCAGTACACCTAGAAGTGGCCCATTCTTTAGATACAGACTCGTGCATTAATGCGCTCAGGCGTTTTATTGCTCGAAGAGGCCAAGTGATGGAAATACGGTCAGACAATGGGACTAACTTCATATCCACTGAAAGGGAACTGAAAGAATCTTTGAAAGAATGGAATTTGGACAAAATAGAAAGAACTCTACAGCAGAAAGGAGTCAAATGGATATTTAATCCACCCGCTGGTGCCCATCATGGTGGAGTATGGGAACGATTAATCCGTTTGCTCAAAAAGATCTTGCTATCAGTCACCAGACAACAAACGCTGGACGATGAAAGTCTCCATACAGTTATGTGTGAAGTGGAAGCCATGCTCAACAGCCGCCCACTCACTACAGTTTCAAGTGACCCCAACGACCTGGAAGCATTAACACCGAATCACCTGTTATTACTTAAAAAGCAGCCGATCCTTCCACCAGGAGTGTTCCAGGCCGCTGATGTATATGCAAAGCGCCGTTGGAGACAAGTACAGTACCTGTCAGATCTATTTTGGACTAGATGGATAAAAGAATACCTACCTCTTATGAATGTACGTCAAAAATGGAACCGCATCCGCAGGAACTTTGAAAAGGAAGACATCGTGATCATAGCTGACACGAATGCACCAAGAGGATCCTGGATGCTGGCTAGAGTCCTGGAAACGATGCCAGACTCAAGAGGACTTGTGAGAAGTGTGCGTCTTCAGACAAAAACCAGCGTACTTGAAAGGCCCATCAGCAAGATTTGCCTGCTGGTGCCAAACTCAAATTAAGCACTGAAGATTCAGACAGGCCTATATACACCATGCCTGTTTCCCACCTCACAAGTATTTATTTGATTTTGTTTTGAACATTTTTGTATGGCTCCAGTTTTTTGATTTTGTATTGTTATTACTAGAGCATGCCCATAACAATAGGGGCCGGTTATGTAGGAGCCATTTCATTTGATTTCATATTTTCTGACTAAATGGCGCCCCCACTGGTCGCCTTGGAAAATGGCACCATGGTTCCCTATTAATCAGGCCACAGCTGTGTGTAGCAGGACGCCAGAGGAGAAACAGATTTTCAACCGCTCGCTCGTCACACACACACACAGCGCAGATTATGAATGAAAGACTTTGAACCGAATTATTTTGAGTTTATTTGAACCCTTATGCTGCGCCTGTTTGTTTTGAAAGCCTTATAGTTTAAGTCTGGAGCCTGTTCTTGTTTTCGTTGTTTGCCCCCGTCCCCTTATCATTTGAAACTTTTACACGACTCATTCCATACATCAGCCTGTTCGAAATCAACCTGTTCAATCAACCAAGATGCAACAATCAACAAACATCAAACAGTGAGTAACAAGACGCCCAAGTCCAAGTGTGTGAGCGCGTTGAAAAGACGTATTCTGGCGTCGATAGGCATATTGGCCCTACAGACGATAAGCATACCTATTGATTTCACAGATATCCCTACAGATAATCTGGCATTGGTATCAGGTCTGATAAAGGACCGTATAGCATACCCTATTAATAGTGCCATTGAGCTTTCAACACCAGGGACTGTCCTAAATCTGACTCTCGATGGACCGTCTCTTTCCAGTTCTGTGCAGACAACCGTAAATGCAGATGTTACAGACATAGCAGAACATTTTCTAAATGAGATCGTTAATGTAGTGCAGAGTAATGAATCAATTATGGGTGATGATGAATTACAAATGTCTATTGACATTGCTCTAGGAAGCAGTGGGGCCGGGAGAGTGACTATTAGCAAGATTCCATTTGATCAGATAATGGAACGGAAAGTAAAATCCGGAGGCCTCTATAGTCCGTTTAATTCAGACAATCTGTGTTTTTCTCTATGCATCGCTAGGCATTTGCATCCTGAGAAAGCCTTAGCATCACTACCCAAAATCGCTAAAGGCATACATACCTGCACAGGTCTCGACCTCACACATAGAATATCGTTGAATGACATTTCCGCATTGGAGGATAAACTGGCCAAAAAGATCATTGTTTTCCATCACACACAGGATAGCAAAAAGCTGGTTCTATTTCAGACAAGTGATGGGCCGCATGACGACAGAGCCACGATACAGCTGTATCTACAGGACGAACACTATTGTCTCATATTGAAACCAAATGTATTTCTTGGCACAGGTTATACATGTGAGTATTGTTTCAAAGGATACAATAACCCTGCTGCGCATGGTTGTGCATATGTATGCAAAGTTTGCTTCACAAACTGTTCTCCCCGGCCAGGTGAGAGCGTTAGACGTACAAAGAAATGTTATGACTGTAACCAGATTTGTAAATCTGATTATTGTTACAGACAGCATTTGGTGCATTCACCAACAGCAAAATTTATACCATGTGAAAAATTAATCCGGTGTACAGAATGCAGTGTAGTGTACCCACGTATTGGCAGAAAAAGACGGAGGGATGGATCTGCCTTAGATAGTGGCCACGTCTGCCCACTGCGGAAGTGTAGACATTGTGATCATGACTTGTTTGACAATGGAGAACACGAGTGTTACATTCAGAGCACCCCCAGAGAGGAAGTTTTCGGGTCAAAATACATTGTGTATGATTTTGAGACACAAAATGTTAACGGTGTCCATGTAGCTAATTTCATCTGTGCCATGGATCTTGAGCGAAACCATCAATTTAAAAGGGGTGGGCTAGAATGTGTAAAGGATTTTGTAGACAGATTCAGGACCCATCAATATCGCGGTTATGCATTTATAGCCCATAACGCCGCTGGATTCGACAATCATATTGTGTTACGTCATATGCTTGATCGCGGTATTACACCCTCCACTATTATGAGGGGCAGTAAAATCGTATGCATGACCGATAAGCACTACAATCAGCGTTGGTTGGACAGCTACTCTTTTCTTCCAATGAGATTAGCAAGTACACCAGCCGCCATGGGATTTTCTGTCAATAATGCTTATCCATCCATCCTCTGCAGGGAAACTAGTCCAATTGCGTGGGTATTGTAACTCGATTAAACCCACTTCGTAAGGTTCTTTGAGGGTAATAGGTTTTGATAGTTTGGTTCTATAATGCCATATCTTATTATTCGGATATACATCAATAGAAGCATTACTGGGGAGGGTTATATAGAACCCTTGACCATCCATTGTGTATATACACCTTTGTATGCTACTCAACCTACTGATCCGTTATGAACATAAATATTCTGTGCACACTGCTTTTAAAAAGGATTCATATGATGACAATCTTCTATGCTAGATCAATAATTTGAGTTTCAGGTATCCAAGAGTTGAACTTATCAGCCCATCCTAGCCATTTCACTAATACTATTTTCTGCCCTCCCCTCTTCTTCTTTTTTAATATCTTTTCTATTTTAAAATCTTTATTTTCATCTATAATAACTTTCTGGAGCTCCTTTTCATAAAATGTACCCTGTATGTCCTCATCTGTTGTATCCTGCAACTTGTATACGGGTGGGATCCTATGGACACATTCTTTTATTTTAAAGAATTCATCTGTAAATGTTTGCTCATACCCTTTCCTAAATACACCCCGGTGTTTGGATATACGCACCGTGTCCCCTATACTATATTTAAATTTAACCGTATCCCTATTCTTAGATCTGTATAGGTTGTTGAATACTACATGCTCATTATCCTTATTAACTGTAGCCGGGGTCATTTTAATGGACCTATGGTATGACCCGTTATACGCTTCAACTAACTGTTGTAGAACAGGTATATATCGCCGCGAATTGACTGATGTCAAGTATCGCCACATCTTCGTCTTCAAACTCCGGTTAAAACGCTCCACAATGCTAGCTTTTGTCTCATTACCCGTTGAGAAATGCTTAATCTCATAGTCACTCATCAATTGTTGAAATGTCTTATTATAGAACTCTTTACCAGCATCCGTTTGTAATTTTTGAGGGACCCGCCCCTCGCTCAAGATGTCTTTAAAGGCTTCTGCGACACATGCCCCTGTCTTATTATGTAAGGGCCTAACCCATGCATATTTTGAAAATACATCTATACATGTTAAAAGATAACGTACTCCATCATTTTCTTTAGAATATTCCCCCATTTCCACTAGATCGACTTGAAATTGTTTATCCATGCCGCTGACAAACACCCTGTTTCTCTTCAAATACTTTGCCGCTGGAGCGTGTAGGGTGTAGACGTCCTGTTTCTCTAACCAGTGTTTAACCTCTGTTATTTTAGGGGTAATACCTTCCTCTGCTTTCACAGCGGTAATCAACCTGGATACCCCTCCTAACCCCCCAGGGTTACCCACATCATAATAGATCTTCTGTAAAGCTCCTTCCATCATGGCACCATGAACATCAATGAATACATTATATAGATGCACATACTTTTTATTTACATGATTATTAAAAACATATACCGTTATCAATCATATTCATATACAATGTACACGATGTCTCATCTAAATCAATCATCCTCTGTACAACATACACAACATTACGCATAGACCAAGCATGTATACCTTGCTGATACTTTAAGACACACATATCAATGATATATGCACACAGGATCACAACATACCCCACTCCTTTTGAATCTCCTTGTTTTTTATCATAAAAACTATCAACTACAGCCAAACAAGCCATAGTGCTTCCTTGGGTTTATCCTTTTAGCATCATTTGTGTAAAACTGTACCGCTGTACTTTTTTGGGGAACTGTTAATAAAGTTTTCAATCAATCAAGCAAAATCAATCAAAATCATTCAAAATCAATCAATCAATAAAAATGGTAATACTGTTGTAGCTCTGCTGGGAAGGCCACTGTTGGTTAGAGAGTGACTCACGCAGCACGCACACACAAGCATGCACGCACACACAAGCATGCGCGAGCGCACACACACACACAAACACACACACACACACACACACACACACACACACACACACACACACACACACACACACACACACACACACACACGTTAGCCCATTGTCATACATGTATGTATGTATGTATGTATGTATGTACGTACGTACGTACGTACGTACGTACGTACGTACATACATACAGTGACATGACATGTAGCATTTTAGCACATTGTCATACATGTACTGTATGTACAGTGACATGACATGTAGCATGTTAGCACATTGTCATACATGTACTGTATGTACAGTGACATGACAACTAGCAAGTGAGGTGACTGTGGTCTGGGAGAATGGAGTCCAGCAGGTTAGTTAACAGCATACCTGTACCATGTACACTCCCCATATTATTGTCACTTGTTTATAACAAAGCTCTTATATTTACATAACCACTTCAACCCTTTATACTTCATTGACCAACGGTTGTATGCTAAGTTCCTCTACACTAAGTCTCTTCACAGAATAGCAGCCGATCTGCAAGCACACAATGCGTCACAATGTGACGTGTTGTGTGCTTGTAGATCGGCTATATTTGCCGATCTACAGTATAACAGGTATAAAAAACAAAATAGTTGAAAAAAGACCATTTACATCCAGTACCGCAGGTATCAGGAGGAGGATTTCAGATGTTGTATGATGTCCTCCAAGTTTTCATGATTGATCAGATTAAATCGTGTGTCATGGTATTCAAATTCTGCTTGCATTGGATTAACCAAAATGTCATTCTGTACAGTACCTCTCCTGTGTTTCGTCCTTGTTGCTGTTGTTGAATTTCCCTCTGGTTTATATTAGGACTCTATTAGAACCAGGATTTGGATGTGGTTATGTACAGTAGGAGGACTGGAAGAGTATGCAAATGTGAGCTACTGCCGACTGAGTCACATGTAACTGTGTCAATTTACTGGTGGAATAATGACACCCTTTAAGTTATTCACAATTGGTTTGCAACAATAAAATATCAGATGCACAATAACTTACCTGACCTGTGCTCCGAGGAGCACTTTTTATAGTTTTATATGGTTCCTTTCATATGTGAAGTACTCCAGTTGTATCTTCAAGATGTTAACAAATTAGTGCAAAGTACAGCTATAACTACTGAATACATTCTTTCTTGAATCTTCAGAAAAATGTGTCTGTAATAATTATGGTCTAAGGGAACCATGGTGCAACATGACTGAGTTGCACCATGACTGACTCCCCTCTTCAGCACCCAAGAACCACCAGCACAAAGCATTTTCAGCCTTTTTCCAAGGGTTTTATTAAACTACAGGGTGGGCCAACAGCTGAAACAGAACAACTTTTACATGAACAACCCAAACTTAATGTTTACATTGTTTTGAATGGTAAGTGATTTACAATTATTCAAATAATTGCAAAATGGGTCTATGTTCTGATTGTGCTCGTTACTATAGACTAGAGTGTCCTGTCCATATAAGGAGTCTCCCATGTCTCTCCAGCTCTTTATTAAACAGAAAATGCATTTTCAGTGCTCTCTCCTGATTGGCTTAAAATGTGTCACCTACCTGAAAATGTACTATATTCTGTTTACTAAAGAGCTGGAGAGACCCCTGTGACCGAACAAACGCTCTGTAGCCCTGATTACTATCAGAATATAGTACTTTAACCTTAAAAAAAATAATATATATATATATATATATATATCTTACCCTACCTTTAACTAATCGAATGGGTTTAAGAAATCAGCACTACTTAAGCACACAAAACACATGCAGAGAGGAAACCTTATCACGCAGAACATTGTGCGTTCATACAGATATACTGTATATGAAAAAATTATAAACTAGTCTACTACAGCAGACTGTATCACAGTCCTTAACCAACCGTGCACTTAAGTTTTTCTTGGTTGATATACCAATATATAAGCTATTTGTATAGCGCGCCACTTAGAAGATTTTTTTTTAAAGATCTTCATGATCAACAAAATCACAAAAACACACGGAAAGTAACATTAAGTGACAGTAACAGTTTTGAATTTGTCAAATATGACAGTGGTTCTCAGGTGTCAGGGGACCCCCAGGGGTCCTTAAGTTGGTTCCACGGCCCGTAGGGTTAATGTTTTTAATCA
The DNA here is from genome assembly GCF_963280865.1 of Gymnoscopelus braueri. Taxonomy (NCBI): domain Eukaryota; kingdom Metazoa; phylum Chordata; class Actinopteri; order Myctophiformes; family Myctophidae; genus Gymnoscopelus; species Gymnoscopelus braueri. Next base: position 51,852,660 of record NC_137612.1, on the reverse strand, counting down.
GTTTACACCATTTAACCCTATAGGGCGATCTACAAAGAAAAGTTTTGAATATATAATAATTTTTTTACACAAATATTTCCTCCCTGGCAATCCACGGCCAAATAAATATCAAATCGTCCTTGACATGAAAATCTTTGATAACCACTGAAATATGACAGCTGCATTTGTGCTATATACATGAAGATAAAAGCAAAAGAAACCAATTCAGGTCATGATGAAGCCAAACATTTGAACCAAATAAACCCTATACTTCATTGCATGTCCAATAGCAAAAATAGCCAATCTACATGCTCAAGACACGCCAAAGTTGTGAGCTTGTAGATCTACTATTTCCGCTGACTTTCTATAGGAAATTTTCACCTAGATTTGACCCATTTCTTGCCTATTTTTGCCTTTTATACCTGTAATGACTTTCCCAAAATAGGGAATACAGGGGTGAATGTGGTTCACAGAAACTTATCTGCAAAGTTTTGCAGATATTAGAACTCCAGCAAGCGAGTGCGAGCCTGCATCAGGCGCTTCAGCCGATTCTGCAGTGTGGTTCTCCTGTCATTGACACTTGAGTCCTCGTGTAACAGGAACTCCGTCTTGTCCTTGTCCTGCAACATCTGCAGCATGTCCCTCTGCAGCTGAGAGGCAGCCTCCTCCAATATGTGGAAGCGGATCACCATAGGAATCTGGTCTGCCAGACGCTGGCTGGCAATCTAGAGCGGGAGAAAAAGAAGAAAAATCATAAATGTTAAAATGGCAATATTGTGATCCTCCCTCTATGGATTCACAAATTCAAAACATTTGAAATTGTTGTCAACATCAGGAACACTTGCAGTTAGTAGACATGAATGGGTGGAACAAATATACATGTAAATACAAATGTGACATGACATACATTTGTTTTCTCTGGGCTGAAGATGCAAGAGAGGACTTACTTCATAATAGGATTTCAGGTGAAACATCAGCTCTGACAGGGTGGCCTCCGACCCCAGGCCGGTTTTGCTAGTTAGCTGTTTGGAGAGTGCGGAAAACGAACTTCCAGAGCCATTCACAGCCTCGTCATCCCGCTTCCTCCTCTTTAAGGCACTGCTGTATGTTCTGTCCTGGGTGTAAATGATCATCTCCATCTTGAACTGGGTCCTCAGCATGGATTCTGCAACGGGCTCTTTCTGCTGCTTGATGCTTTCAATCTTTGTCTGGATAGCAAAGCAAATGGCAATACAATAATAGTAAAGTAATAATAATCACTAAAGTACATAAGTATTTGCGACCAGTGGTGTAAAGTAACTAAATACATTTACTCAAGTACTGTGCTTAAGTACAATTTTGAGGTATTTTTACTTTTACTAAATGTTCAATACTTTTATTTTTACTCCACTACATCTCAGAGGCAAATATTATACTTTTACTTGACTATAATTATTTGAAAACTTTAGCTACTAATTACTTTGCAGATATAAATTATTACATTATAAAACATACTGCCACTTTAGCCTTATTTTATACATAGGCTATTTGAAAATAGCAGATCTACAAGCTATTGTGAGCTTGTAGATCTGCTATTTTAAAAAATATATATATTTTTACTTTTGGTACTTTAAGTATATTTTGAAGCCAATACTTTTGTACTTTTACTCAATTAACACTTTTGAACACAGGCCTTTTACTTGTAACAGAGTATTTTTATATTGTGGTATTGCTACTTTTACTTAAGTAAAATATCTAGTGTATTTGTGACAATGATACCTTAGCAACTTTGATGAGGTTAGGAAATCCAACAAAGCTCAACTGAGCGAGCTCGGTCAACACTTTCTTCACAATATCTAGAAAGAAAATAGAAAACATAGTGAACAAACTGAAGATTATGATAAGCCATTGTGACTACATTATGACACCAAACGCATCACGTTACCTGCGATGTCCCTGAGCTTCTGGACAGCGGGTTCCTCCAGAAGTTTGATTTGCTCCTGCACCATGGTCTCAAAGGTCTTGTAGTTGATGAACCCAGGCAATTCTTTTCCACGGTACTTCTTTTCATAAGCGGCCACTTCTTTTTCAATCTTTCTGTTGACTGCAATATTAATAGATATGTGGAGAAATAATGTTGGTTATGACTGGGCCATTGATAGTTTCTTGGATAAGAGCATCACTAGATCTTATAATTGGAATATATTATTAATAATTTGGGGTGTTTTTTTGTCACTGCCTATTGTAGATGGATCAATGTACTTACAATTTCTTCCAGATTTTTCTATGTGGTCACTCCATTTCCCAAACTCTTCTCTGAGTATAGCAAAGACATTGTCTCCACATTTTACATCCTCCCCTTTGGTCAGGCTAATGACATTTCTAGTGAATGCCATCACTCTCTACAACATAGGAGGAGAAGGGGTAAGTCAATAGAATGAGAGTTAGTCATTTTATACATTGATATTATATCATGTAAAATCACACAGGTCACGTTGTTACCAGGTTCAGTGTTTCCCACAAGTTATGTGTTTGAATTTGTTACGTCGAACCACACAAATGTTTACCTGGTTCAGTGTCACCCCAAAGACGGTCATGAGAGTAACAATAAGCATACCGTACTCACATCAAAGAGGAAGTGCAGTCTCTCTGCTGGATCAGAGGGGGGCCCACTTCCACATCTGTCTAGCTCGTGTTGTGTTTCTGAGAGTTTCATTGCTATCTCTTTCTCCAGCGCAGGCAAGGATCTCTGAACATGGGAACGAGTAGAAAGAGACATTTGTTGGACCATTTCATACTACAGTACAACATGATTTAAGACATTTCCGTGATCAGGTAATTAATGTAATTTTGGGAAATTAAGGACAATGAGCAATGCACCTCGATATGGTTCACCAGCTCAAGGGTTAATTTCTCAGCCAGTTTTGGAATGGAGGCTTGACCATCATCATACAGTGTTCTGGTTGATGATAATGGGAAATAAGAAAAACACTTAACATGATACAATTTACAATTAAGGCATTTACGTCTCTTATAGATCTCTTATTCAGAGTGACTTATTAACTGCAAGTTCAGAGTGTAGCTTAAATCGTAGTCAATTCAAGTAAATAAAATGCTAAGAGAACAAATAAGTGCTGCAAAGTTACTAGGATAGCAGGTAGACATCAACCCTAGCATCTGTCTGAACAAATCTAAATAATGTTCATATCATTATGTTAAAAGTAAATGACACATCTTACATACCAAACAGTAAAATAGAAAAATACTGATAATCAATATTCCCATCAATAATGATGAATGAATTTGGATGATGAAACGAAATGTGTCATTATGAGAAGTTCAGGTCATGTGCCAAGAGGAGAAGAGGAAGGCCAAAGAGGAGGTTTATGGATGCGCTGAGAGAGGACATGCAGGTGGCTGGAGTGAAAACGGATGCCGATGGAAACAGATTATACTGTGGTGACCCGATGGGAATTAACCCATTAATATCAGGAAAACATCTGTGTCATTTTAGCCATATTTTACTCGTTAGCTATTCAAAAATTGTGAACATTTGCAAACATTTTTAACTCAAATCTTTGCTTCTGGGGGTCCCTGGAACAAATATTTTGAGATGGGGGTCCGCAGCCAAATACATATACTTTTGGGGGTCCTTGGTATGAAAAAGTTGGAGAACCACCGATATAGCAACATAAGTTTTTCAGAAAACTGTTAGAATTAGAAGACATTTGTAGAATTGGCCTCAGGTCTTAATGGGTTAGAAGAAAGAAGACGACACCGGCCCATCCCTTCTACAATGCAACGATCATAAACTTTTAAATTACAAGCACTCTCGACCATCTACTGTATGTGCAGCAAGTCTTGGGTCCAGACCTGAAGTGTGTATGTTCTTTAAAGAAGACCGTCTCTCTCCTGGTGACCTCCATCAGTGACACCTGGTCCACGATCTCCTGCTGGCCCCTGCACCTTACGATCATGTAACCCTTCTTAAGGGGGATGACTTTATTATGAACGATGTCCACCGCCATCTGCTCTGTGCCTCTGTCAATCAAGTCCGGCTTGGTGAGGATACCTGCATGTACGTGTACGTGTCATGGAGAGAAAACTAATGAGACTAATGTACTTGCTGTTAACCTAGTAACAGCAAAGATACAGACATCAAGTTTTTTTGTAATCATTTATAGTAGACAATTATTTTGTACCCCTTTTTCTCTCCAATTTAGTCGTTATTCCTCCCCACACACATTTCTGTGTTGTTGTGTTCGTGTAGACGCTCGACAAAGCCGGATGCACCACGGTGGATTCCAACCCACAACCTCTGTGGTGGTGGGCAGGGACTTTACCACTGCGCCAACCGAGTACATCAAGTTGACATTTTAAATAACGTCAACTTACCTAAAGTCCTCTCTCCGTCACCGTCTACCTCCTGTGCCATCTTCAATGCCTCAGTAGTTGCAATGTCAACATTACACGGAACCACCACCAAACAAATTGTTTGTTGCTTTGCGATGACTTTCTGTATCAATTTCTTGATCTAAACCAAACAAACACACACACACACACACACACACACACACACACACACACACACACACACACACACACACACACACACACACACACACACACACACAGTCTATATACAGTTTATTTCACAAAAATAAACATGCATTTTATGGGGGCTTTTTTTTTTTTGCTTCACTAGTGTTGGGGCTCTAAGAAAGGCGAGGTTGTTAATTCAGTCGGCTGATTCAATGTTGGCTGGAATGCCAATGAATGTTGTGTATCTTCACACTCCTCGGAGGATGAACCCTACTGATTTGAATGCCCCCATGGTGATAAAATGTCCGCTTGCACAAAGATATCTCACCATCTAATGAAATTAAACTTGCTGAACACTTTCATGCTCCCCGGAGGAGCGATAATATGTGTCCTTTCCTCTAGCACTGCCTTTAAATAAATACTCTGTTACAAGTAAGTCCAGAATTCCAAATTTACAAGAATTAATGGTATCAAAATGTACTTAAAGTACAAAAATTTAAAGTACTAAAATGTTTGAAAATAGCAGATCTACAAGCTCACAACGCGTCGCATCACGACGTGTTGTGAGATTGTAGATCAGCTATTTTCAAATAGCCTATGTATAAAATAGGGCTAAAGTGGTTAATGTATGTTTTATAATGTAATAATTTATATCTGCAAAGTAACTAATAAAATAAAGTTTTCAAATAATTGTAGTGAAGTAAAAGTATAATATTTGCCTCTGAGATATAGTGGATGTAGTGAAGTAAAAGTAATGAAAATTGGTAAAAAGAATAAAAAAAATACCTCAAAATTGTACTTAAGTCAATACTTGAGTAAATGTACTTAGTTACTTTACGCCACTGGAATATACAACATCTGCCATACCCCCAATCCTTCTTTCTCTATAACATTTTTATTCATAGGCCCATAAGTCAGAGCACAGGTCTCAAAGAAAGAATGGAAATATAAGGCAGTTCAAGCAATTTCGGTCTAGTTGGGTGTTAAGAGCAGCACAGACTCTAGAGGTCGCTAGAAACTTAGTCTTGTTCAGATCCAGCTGTTCCCTCATTCATGCATAATCAAAGAAGCAAGACAGAAGAAGTGGCTTTACCTGGTCCCCAATATTTACTGGCTGTCCCTTCACAGCCACTCTGGCAATGCCAGGCAGGTCTATGAGAGTGAGGTCTGGAACATCAGGAGAGGCGATCTCCAGACTGATGAGATCCTCACTGATCCCCACGCCAACTCCTGCCATTTCATCCTGAGCTGGAATTGGAACAAAAAAACGTGAGGTGGGCTTTGTCGTGTTTGGCAAATCTTGCATTCATGGAATAAAAACATTATGTCTACTCAATATTTGTCATTACCTTGCTTAATAATCTGCTCCACTTGTGAAGGATCATCAATGCACCATTCTCTACGGGACTTCAGGCTCACTAGTAGAAAAGTAAAAGAAAATGTCCGAGGAACATCAATGAGAGACATTCTAATTCAGCAAACTCATTGCTGCCCATATAGAGGGATTTATCTAACTCCGACAAGTTACTGGTCATTTTTGTTTTGTTGTAATAAGTCATGAAATATCAGACATCATAGCTGAGCAATGAGCATAATACAAAAAAGTTTTGCCACCCCTCTAAATTAAGATAATTCAGCATTCATTATTTTTTGTACAATATCCTCTTTGAGTTGATGGAATAAAATTGAACCTACCGCCTTGAACATTGTAGCTTATGTTCCCTCGCCACTGGTCTCCTTTCATTGTTTTCCTCATCTTTAACTCAAGAGGGCACCTTGTCACTATGCCTGTAAAGGAGTTAATGTGAGATATGGCTTTTACACTTGGTGGGCACGGAATATCTTGCTCCATGTTAGCCTATTGACACATCCGCTGTTTCACTAAGACAGTGGTTCTCGAACATTTTCATGTCAAGGAGCCCCAAATTGATATGTATTTGGCCGCGGATCCCCATCGAAAATATTTTTTTGCCAGGTATAAGAGAAGATTTGTGTTAACATTTTCTAAATTGATTCAACATTCTTCACAATTCTTAAAACATTGCAGATTTTCACAATTCTTCAAAAATAGCGTGCGATACATTGTGAGCTTGTAGATGGGCTATTTTTGAATGGCAGAATAAAGTGGTTCAACTGATTTTTATACTATATTTATCTCATTTCTGGGGACCCCCTCAAGGACCCCTGGGGGTGCCCGGACCCCACTTCTTTTTAACCAGTGCACAAAATAAAGACACATCTTGTAGGGCTTACCACTTCCTCTTGGCAAAGCCACTCCTGACAGGGCCTCCAACACAGAACTCTTCCCGGAGCTTTGGTCTCCAATCACGGCGATAGCTGGAAGCGACAGGTCCTTGTCCACACCCAGGGAGCGAAGGGAATCAATGAGGTCTATGCAGGGACGCACTGTGTCCTCAAAATGCTGCTGCAGCAAGGAGGGTTTCTGCAGGGACCAGGAAGTTACATCTTAACAATTTTAACACCACCTAGAATAAAACCATGACACAGTAGACAGTATACTTCATTGGGATTCTGAGAAATGACCGGGCATGGTTTTATCCACATTGAGTATTCACTTTTCTCAAGTACTTTACTGTTTAACTTGCATGTACCCATGAAGCTGTTAGTTTGATGGCTTGGCTATCTTTTTGTTTCATTTGTTCTGAAGTGTAATATTTGAAGCCTCAAACGTTTTTCAAAAGGTTTGAGCTTAAATCAAGCCTCAGATATACTCATTCCAACTAACTTCTCTCTGGCTTATAAAACACTTTCACCTGCAATACCACATTGTCCTGATTTGGCACGTGGTGCTATTGAGCCAGTTTGTATGCATGTTATCTCCTGGTTCTGTGTGGAAAAAGTAAAAAAAAATAACATTTATTTATTTATTTTTTATATTTTATGTTGGAACTGAAACACGGGAGGGATGGAATCGCTTGTGACGTCACGTGCGGGGGCAAATCAGTTTGGCCTGTTTTGAGACCAATTTACATAAAACCCCAGATATGCTGTGAAAGTGCTCAAACTGGGGTATGTTTTGGGATAGAAGAGAGGTAGGGGAGACCAAAAACACACAAAGAAGAAGGAAAAGTTTAAATTCATGGTGTAGTCCCTTTAATTTAAATAGTAATAAGGTGGGCAAAATAAGCTTTGGCTTCAGCCCATACCTTTTAGGCCAAAATTAATCTTGTTGACTTAATTGTACTGTATGTTCAACTGTTGTTTAAAAAAAATCATGACCGAAATAAATAAACTAACTATCTCACAGAGAATGTAAACCGTAACCTCGCTTGCCTGAATCCGACTTAAGCAGAAAATAAAAAGAAGGCTTCTTGTCAGAATTGCTCCTACTGACAGCTGGTCCATTGGCATAATGGAGTAATGCGGATAAACATAAATCGCCTATTTTAGCAGCTCCAAAGTTCGTTTTTTTTCACTAATCCTCATTATGCAGTGTACTGACACTCAAACATGCACAGAATGTCCCTTATGAGCTGCCGTTTATGCAGAACAACGTGAAGCTAGTCCTCGGTGTTGCCAGATTCTGTGAGAGAAACAAGCAACCAGCTCCATGTCGTTCTGCATGAACGGCAGCTCATAAGGGACATTCAGTGCATATTTGAGTGTCAGTACACCGCATAATGAGGATTAGTGGAAAAAAAACGAACTTTGGAGCTGCTAAAATAGCCGATTTTTGTTTATCCGCATTACTCCATTATGCCAGTGGAAGGGGTCTCCACAATGGACAACAGGGGCTTCTCTGGAAAAATTCGACGGCCCTTTGTATGTTGGTGAGTGATTAGCGACACATCAAAGCAAACATCTAAAATTACTTTATTAATTTATTTAAAAGTCCTTCATTAAAACAACATTTACTTGAGTAAAAGTATTGGTACCAAAAGTAAAAGTACTTATCATGCAGAATGGTCATGTCATGTTATTGGACATGACGGTACGCCTCTGACACACACACACACACACACACACACACACACACACACACACACGCACGCACGCACGCACGCACGCACGCACACACGCACGCACACGCACACACACACACACACACACACACAGAGTTTATCTATTCTCTAGTGTAGATGACTCTGTTGGTTATTTTACATATTGTAATCAGCTATCAAACATAACAAGGAAGCAGTGGTGGAAAGTAACTTAGTACATTTACTTAAGTACTGCACAATTTTGAGGTATTTGTACTTTACGTGAGTATTTCCAATTTCCAATAGGCCTACTTTTACTTCTATTCTCCACTGCATCTCAAAGGCAAATATTGTACTTTAACTCCACTACTATTATTTGAAAACTTTAGTTACTTCGTAGATTTGGATTATTACTACAAAACATCAATTAACCACTTCAGCCCATACATTTCAGCCATTTGAAAATAGCCAATCTACAAGGCAAGCTCACAAGTCACAATAGATCGACACATCGTGAGCTTCTGCTATCTTCAAAAGATTTTTATACGTTTGAAAACGTTAAATGGGACATTCTGCATAATTAGTACTTTTACTTTTGGTACTTTGATGCCAATACTTTTGTACTTTTACTCAAGTACATGTTCAATTACTTTAAGTAAAACATTTGAGTACTTTTTCCATCACTGCGAGGAAGATACAAGGAAGTTATTCAGGTGCCTACATGGTCGCACATCAGTGAACACAATGATCTGTCCACTTACATGATCATGATTGGTCTTCTTGGTCTTGGAGGAGCTTGAAGGAGAGGGAGCGCTCTTCTTCATCGTGGCTTTCTTCATCTTGGACTTGACCAGATTGTCTGTGGACTTCTGGACGACAAAGAAAAGTTATAATTTATTAGTACAACCTGAACATCATCAAAGTTATAGTACAACAGCCCTACACTAAAGACCAGACTATACCTTAATGTGAGTTGGAAGATGGAACACAGATAGGCTATAGCAGCTGGTTGAAAGATATCAGTCTGATGATCCCTTATGTGGTTCACGGTGTTATGTTTAGTTTCTTCCCCAGGGAGGTAGCCTGGTAAACCCTCCCTCCGGAAATCTCATTTCCATTTGATTCCAGGAATCAAATGGAAATGAGATTTCCGGAGGGAGGGTTTACCAGGCTAGTAGGCAGGGGGACGTTTTGATACTGGAGAAATCAGAACTTAGCATAAGTTTCACTTTCGATTTACTTACTAACTGTAGGCCTAACTGTGTTTGCAGGAATCCACACCATACTTTTTTTGCAATAAATAATTGTCTCCGCCAGGCCGAAAGGCATGGCGAGAGAGTATGTTTTACCCTCCGTCCGTCTGTCCGTCCGTCCGTGTGTGTGTGTGTGTGTGTGTGTGTGTGTGTGTGTGTGTGTGTGTGTGTGTGTGTGTGTGTGTGTGTCCTGTCCGTGTGTTACCAGCTAATCTCCGGCACCGTTGGCCCGGTCGCTGCGAAACTGTGCACACCCACTCCTTGGATGCCAATTCAGAACCTCTGCCCCACATTTTTCACATGGGCCTGTTATAGCGCCACCAGGAGGCCGATTTGTGCAAAACCCATTTTTTCCCATTACACCTACAGCTTTTAACCAAACGTCATGCAAATCGGTACACAGTATCTCTATAGTCATGTGATCAACCCGGATCTGTCCGATTTCCCATATTGCATCCTCATTGGCTAAGGTTGGCTTCCAAAGTTTGCAGGATTGGTCCGTTTTGAACAAACTGCCTCCAATCATGAACGCAGCTTGCCATTTCCATAAAATTGCACACGCATATTCCCACTAGGACGAGGAAGAAATGCCACTTGAAATTTTTCAAAACAGCCTCATGGTGGCGCTATAACTGGCCGATTTGCATTTTTAACTATAACTGCACCGATCTGCGTGAAACTTTGCACGCACACTCCCCAGAGGCCAAGGAAAAACATCTGGACTGCATTTTTCACATCTGCTTTTTACAGCGCCACCAGGAGGCCGACTTATGTAAAATACATTTTTGGAGATTATTCTTTCAGATTCTGTCCAAAAAACACGCAAATTGGTACACTGCATCTCCATAGTCATGTGATTCTGATGGATCTGTCCGATATTTCATATTCCATCCTATTTGGCTTACAGTGGCTTCCAAAGTTTGCAGGATTGGTCAGTTTTGAACAAAATGCCTCAAAACATGAACGCAGTGTGCAATTTCCGTGAAATTTTGCATGCAGATTCCCACTAGGCCGAGGAAGAAATGCCCCCCTTTTCACATCCACATTGGCCTGTTATAGCGCCACCAGCAGGTCTAATTTAGCAAAACACATTTTTGGAACAAAATGCCTCAAATCATGAATGCAGTGTCCCATTGAAAGGCCTAAGAAGAAAGGCCACCCTTTTCACATTGGCCTATTATAGCGCCACCAGGAGGCCACAATAACCTACCTGACCTGGCGGAGACCTGTGCTCCGAGGAGCACTTTTTCTAGTTTAAAATAAATCAATGTAGGCTCAGATAGAGAGTGTAAAATAAGACTTTCAATTTGATAATCATCCCACTAATATGACATTAAGCTATATTGTCTATCTGCTTGTTAAAAGGACATAAGAAAAAAAGGTTACTTTAAGGCTAGTGTTTTAAGTCAATGGTTCTCAACCTTTTCAGGCTGTGACCCCGCAAAATAATCATATAGATGGGTTTCCGCGCGACGTCATCACAGAGCAGAGTCCGCAATCTGCGCATGCGCGGGGGAGAACGAACCGGAAGCGCCATTCACTCTATTGTTATTTTCGGGATTTAGATAGGCATAATGCTGCTATTATAGGCATAATAGGCATAATGCTGCTATTATATACAAACAGATCCAACTTCCGACAAATCATTTTTATTGAGTAAAGAAGATATTACAAACTGCATCATTTAATCTACTTTCATTAAACCTGGTGAAGACCATTTATTTTATGGGTAATAGGGTATAGGATATTTTTAGGGTAATAGCGCCCTCTACAGGCTCATCCCGCCACTGCGCGCGCATCATCCTCTCATGTTTACAAACAGGAAACCCATCTATTTGAACGGGGGACCCCTCCCCCCCCCCTTGAATTGGGGTTGAGATTTAGTTTGACTCAGTTCCACAGATAAATATTGTGAAAATTGTGAAAAATATCTACAAGCTCACAACGCCTCGCAACGAGGGGTTGTGAGCTTGTAGATCGGCTATTTTCAAAAGGTTTGCCTCTTATATTAATTGACAATTTGGCCAACGTTTGACCAGTTTCTATAGTATTTTTTTTTTAAGTTATTAAAAAGGTCTTAAAAGTCCTTCATTAATTGTCACTTCACTGTCATCTGGGGACCCCCCGACCCACAGGTTGAGAACCACTGGGCTACAGCAGCCTCGTTGAAAGATCCGTCTGACCCCCCTTGTGGTTCAAGAGTGTTTAATTTCTTCCCCTGGCGATAGGCAGGGGGAAGTTTTGATACTGGAGAAATGAACTCATAAGTTTCACTTTCGATTTAACCGAAAGTTAAATCTTGACAGTCATACAGTAGTTAACTAAATAGTACTTTCTACAGGTCAAAGAGAGGTGCATTTAGGTAATAAGCAGGGAAGACATCAGGATGCAGGTAGTGAGAGGTGAGATGAGTCCACTTATACCAGCTTTAATATAGCCTTAAATATTTAGAAGGGTGATATGCTCTGCCTAAACACTGACCCCTAGGAGGGAAACTAGCACACTAGGTGGTCTGTGACTGTGCTATTGTTATTGTATTTACTAAAGGTTAAATTAATTAGTAGACAGTGTGCAGTAGATGCAGTGTATACTGTCAGTAGACAGTTAACAGTTTGTATGGTTAAATTCAGTGTGTACTGTCTCTCTAGGTCGTCCTCAGACGAGCCCTCCATCGTTGCTTCCAGTCATCCCGGCTCTCCATACATCTGGCCGGCTCATTGGTGCTATGGGCTCCTGCATCCTTCTTGAGCGTGTCCACATTAGTGTGGGGCGTCCTCTTGACCGGTGCCCATGTGTTGGTTCCCACAGCACCAGTTTGCTGGCTGGCAGCTCTCGGTGCCTTTGGCAGTGTCCTGCTAGTCTCATTCTCCTTACAGCAATCTTCTCGCTCACCCTTGGTATCCCCTCATACAGGATTCTGTTGGTACTGTTGGTACTGATTCTGTTGGTACTGTCAGTACACAGTAAACAGTTTGTATAGCTAGATGCAGTGTCAGTACACAGTAAACAGTTTGTATAGTTAAATGCAGTGTCAGTACACAGTACTATCCTGTAAAGGTGGCTCTGCTGTCCTGAACATTAACAGTTTTTACCTGGTCACCCATAGGTGCAACACTGATACTAGATAATATGTAGATAATCACAGGAATAAAAAAAACAAAAACAAACGTTGCTCGTGTTGTGAGCTTGTAGATCTGCTATTTTCTTTACTTCCAAAAATGTGTAAAAAAGAAATTCAAATAACATTTGTTAAATAGGTTAAACATTGTTAAGGCATAGAATTTGCCTCTATTGGTAAATTAGTGTGCATTATGTTATGTCGTTTTTTATATGTTGTATCTTTTGCACTGCTGCTATTTTTGGGCAAGGCCCAAAATAAATCTTTTACCTCAATAATAATAATAAAGTCTGTTTTTTGCAAGAAACAAGTGAACTGGCATGCTCAACTCAAAGGTTTTCAGAGTTAGTACTATTAACAATGCACAGCAGCAGATTCTCAGGGTTTCTGAGACATATGTGGTTGGGTGTGAGAGGTGTGATGTGTTTTTAGGACATGGCTAACACCTCTATCTCACTGTCTGTAAATGTGAACCTACTAGTTTATGTTGATATGCTTTTTGACGGGTTATTCAGGGCACCTGCCCTCTCAAAAGTCTGTGCAAGGCCCTGGCATCTATTGTAGCATCAGGATATCTTGGTGGTATTGCCTCTTATCAGGTTTAGTATTTATGTAATCACACCATGTCAGTGTCATATTGGCAATACAGAATGAGTTTGAAAATATTCTATAAACACTGTTACAAACATGCATAGGCACCGATCCTGTGGGTCCCCAGGACCTCGAGCACCCATAGAGAAAGCCAGTGGGCGGCAGTGGCTCAGGGGTAGAGTGCAGGGTAGAGCGGCCGGATGGAAGCCGCAAGGTTCCCAGTTCGATCCACAGCTCCCCCCGAGTTAGTGTCAAAGTGTCCTTGAGCAAGACGCTGAACCCCTAATTGCTCCCGATGAGCAGGTTGGTGCCTTGCATGGTTTCCTCCGCCATCGGTGTATGAATGTATGGGTGAATGTAATGCACAATCTATGTAAAGCGCTTTGGATAAAAGCACTATATAAATGCACCATTTACCAAAGCCGAGCACCCACAGGGTGTAATTCTTTGTAACGTGCACAGGACGCATGATCTACCCGGTCTGATACCACACGTCATTCTTAACGGATTTCTGACATTCAAACTCTCTCTGTAATCTGTAATGTCTGATTGTTAATTCCTTGTGCCAGTTATCATGAGCCAATCAAATTTTATGACTTGAAATGTAGGCTAAACATATTTACCTCTCTCTCTCTCTCTCTCTCTCTCTCTCTCTCTCTCTCTCTTGCTCTGTGTCGCTATCCGTCTGTCTCTTTGTCAAATAATTATTCTGTCTCAATTTGAGAGAGAGAGAGAGAAAGAGAGAGAGAGAGAGAGAGAGAGAGAGAGAGAGAGAGAGAGAGAGAGAGAGAGAGCACTTTTATTTCCTGTCTCAAAAGGTGGTTGACGTGCGTGTTTCTCTGCTGTCTGTGGTGGTTGGGTGCACAGATCTAGGGTAGCCTACGTCTTTGTATCAGAGAAGCGCATTGTGCAACAACCTGTTCCTGAAACGGGCACACACACCAGCAACTACTAGGAGGGGCACACATGTGAAAACACATTCTTTTTGTGTCTGTCTGTCAGTGTTAATTCAAGATAGGCCTAATTTCAAACTCTTCTTGTATATCAAGTCAAGTTTATTTGTGGTTTTCCAGACAGGCCCACTGTGTGTCTTGTGTCACACATGCACACAACGGATGTTCCATTTGCACTTCAATACATGACAGCATGATTTCTTTGACACACTAGTGGCGGCAGTGGCTTAGGAGGTAGAGCAGCCACTTCAATCCCTGACTCCCCCTGTGTTAGTGTTGAAAAGTCCTTGGGCAAGGCACTAAACCTCTAACTGCTCCCTATGAGCAGGTTGGTGCTTTGCATGGTTTCCTCTGCCACCCCCCATCGGTGTGTGAATGTGTGTGAATGGGTGAATAATACATTGGAAAGCGTTTGGATAAAGCAGTAAATAAAAGCACCATTCACCATTAAGACAGAGAACAATGAACTATAAGTCAGCAGTCGTTAACACAAACTGTCCATTCTGTATTCTAAATATGTACAAGTAGTGAAGAGAGGTAACAACACTTTCTGGTGGTTTTAACCTTGACTTCCTTTTAGTGTGTGTGTGTGTGGGTGTGGGTGTGGGTGTGGGTGTGGGTGTGTGTGTGTGTGTGTGTGTGTGTGTGTGTGTGTGTGTGTGTGTGTGTGTGTGTGTGTGTGTGTGTGTGTGTGTGTGTGTGTGTTGTTGATCTGCATGGTTATTAGTAGGCTATGTCTATATGTTAATGTAGATGTACTGGACAAGTGAGTATGTCTGAATTACCTCACTGTAACTTAGTAACAATGATACTTCATATATTCACTGACAGGATTGTATCTGTATACTGTATATTGTATTGTATACTGATTCAAGGTAACATGAGGTCACTTTTACTTCAAACCATTCAAAGATGTGAGTGAAGAAGTGTAGTGATCCAAATATAAAACTTATACACTTTCAATGAAACCATGTGATACTATATTCACATAATGTGTAAATATCAACATTGGTGAGACTCAGTATAGCCTTAGATTTACTGTCAGCTTATTACAGAAGAGAGAGTACAGTACATTAGTTGGTTTTGAAGTGTCTGTCATTGCAGTTACTTGATGGTCAGTTTTCACTTCAAGATACCATGAAGTTTCTAAAGACAATCAGGACTGGACATTCTGATCTTGATACCTGGTAAGGAAATGGTTTCATATTCACAATGTGTTCACCCCTCATAGATTTACTAAATTACTTCCAAACGGTTATTCTGATCTGATTCTGATATATCTAAACTCCTAAGCTCCTTGCAAACTGGCATACAACAAGCAGACATCTTGCAGGCTGCAGCATGTTGTTTGGTATAGGTACTATCTGATTTTACAGATGGGTCTCCACTTAAAACATTACAGATATTCAAATATTTAGGACATTGGTTAGAGTCTGAATTTAGTTTTAAGCCGCATACTGAAGTAAAGCAAATAATAGTCTCAGATGAATGTATAGATCGATCAATTGTTTTACTTTTCAAATAAGAAAACGCATTGTTCAGCAGCTTCTGCTTCCTATCATTGGTTATGGTGATATCAAATATCAGAACACCTCTGAGACATCTTCATTCATTAAATGATTTTTTTTAACTAATCGTAAAGGCAGATGTGGGGGAGCTGCTCTGTACATCTCTGAAAGATTTCAAGGGTCTGTTCTTCACTCTGTAACCATACCTAGACAGTTTGAATTTTTAGCCGTCCAGATAATGGTGGCTAATTCTCCTTTGACCATTATCTGCTGTTATAGGCCTCCTTCGGCAACTAGTGAAGCTATGGGAAACATAGTAGATTAATTTCTAAATGTGCTAGCTCCGAGATCGGAGATTGTCCTTCTTGGCGATCTGAATTGGGATTGGTTGACTGATAAATCTGCCAGTTTTAAACAGCAATGTGATTCCCTAAACTTAACACAGATCATCATAGCGCCACTAGACTAAACCCTGCCAGACCGGATGGTGACACTTTGATTGACATTATTCTAACTAATGCAGCGCACAAATATGTCTCAGTTGGTGTGTTTGCAAATGATTTGAGTGACCATTGTGCTATTGCATGTGTCAGAAACACTAAAGTATCATTCATAGTCGGACGTAAGGATACATAACGAGCGCCGGCGCTCCTTACGTTGTCGTTTTTGTCTCCCCCTCCGTCCCCTACGGCTCCAGGATTTCCGTCCGTGCAGTCGACATTCACCGTCAGGCCGACGTGTACGTTCA
The DNA here is from genome assembly GCF_963280865.1 of Gymnoscopelus braueri. Classification (NCBI taxonomy): domain Eukaryota; kingdom Metazoa; phylum Chordata; class Actinopteri; order Myctophiformes; family Myctophidae; genus Gymnoscopelus; species Gymnoscopelus braueri. The sequence goes on along the minus strand of NC_137612.1, from coordinate 51,836,048 downwards.
ACTACGTTGCCTGTAGTACCAGTGGTGCCCGTTGGCAGTATAAGGAAAAAAAGTTTTCCTCTGGCCCTCTTTCTCCAAAAAAAGATCTACGTTGGTGGAAGTACTTGAGTAAATGTACTTAATACTTAGACCCGTCGATCCACGGTGACAAAATTAACCCAGCCATTCCCTAAAGTTAAACACACACACACACACAAATAATATAGCACAGTGCAGTAGGGGTCGAAACTCACGTTTTGTAGACAACCATTGTTTTTGTCTAGTTTGTGGACTATAGTGTCTTTTATTGCGTTGTTTTGGCTAGATGCTACAATGGTAGCTTCATGTTGTAACTGCGCTGTTGCCAGCTGCGCTGTTGCCAGGTTTTGTGAGAGAAATAAGCAACCAGGTCTAAGAAAACAAGCCCAAAAGAATTGACTAGGATATAGCAGATCTACAATATATGTTTGAGAATCACTGGTTTAAATAATAATTGGCCCAAATAAGCAACTACACTTTAGAAACAAGCCCAAATAAAACCGCAACCACCAATACAAAATTGCTTGTTTGTTTACAAGCAACTTTACAGAAAAATAAGCCCAAAGTCGCTTATAATAAATAGACATGGCAACATTATAGCTACGGTACATGATCTCGCAACTGCCATCTAGTGGATGAATAGGTGTATTACGCCTTAAGCTGCCCAAAACCAACTGTTATCAGGCGTTGCTTTAATCACTTCTCTGAACAAGCCTTCCTTCATGACTTGGCTGCAGTTGATTGGTTTCGCATGTCCTTAATCTCATCAATGGATGAGGCCTTTCGGTTCTTTCACGAACAGTTTCTCTATCTGATGAACAAACATGCACCTCTAAAAAAAATCAGAATTAAGAACCGAGCAAATCCCTGATTCTCTAGGGACCTGGCTGATCTGATACACGTAAGAAATAGGCAATGGTCACTTGCAAGAAAGTCAAAATCAAGTCATGATTGGCTTCTGTTTCGTGTCCTGAGAAATAAATGTACGGTCCTCACTAGGAAATTGAGATCGGAACATTATTTATCTCTCACTACTGATACCTCCAGTAATCACTGTACTTTCTGGAGAGTAGTCAAAACCCTTCAACAGAAAGGAGCAGCAGGCCCCCCGCCTAAGATTCGGGTTGGAGAGTCTTTCATTTCCGACAAAAAAGTTATGTCTAATGCTTTTGATTCGCATTTTAAAAGGGCGGGGAACATTTTTGACGACCTAAAGGCCAATGCTCCTCAGCAAGACGCCCAGGAAAACGCTGACTCATCTGTTGTTTCGGATTTCAATTTTGACTTCTCTCCCATCCTGGTATCGGATGTGGTGCATGCCTTGTCCACCCTAGACCCTAAAAAGTCTGCTGGCCCAGATGGCCTTGACCCTTTTTTCTTAAAATTATCATCGGCTGTCATTGCCCAACCTGTTACTGATATGTTCAACATCTCCCTATCCACTCAAAGTTTACCTGAAGCGTGGAAACAAGCAAATGTTTCCCCTCTTCTCAAGGCTGGCGACCCTTGTGACGTAAACAACTATAGGCCTATCTCTAACCTCTCCACCTTGGCAAAGATCTTAGAAGGTCAAGTATCAAAACAGGTAAAAGTTTTTCTTGATTCACACTATTTTAAACCCCATGCAGTCAGGTTTTAGAGTAAAACGTAGTACTGTAACGGCGTGCCTTAATGTTATTGATGACATCAGGGCAGCCTTGGGTAACAAATCTTTTTGTGCGGCCTTATTCATTGATTTGAGCAAGGCCTTCGATACCGTGGATCCTCACGTATTGCTCAAGGTCCTTTCTAATGCTGTTTTTTGTCACAATGTGCTAGGCTGGTTCAAAAACTATTTAGTTGGCCGCACACAGTGTGTTAAATTTGGCGATACCGTTTCTGATTCCATCACCCTTGAGAGTTCCCCAAGGCTCCATTCTTGGTCCATTGCTTTTTCTATAGTATGTCAATCATATGTGTTGTCAATCTAAGTATTGTAAGTATCACATGTATGCTGACGACACAATTCTGTATTCTTGTGCCCCTTCTTTTGATGTGGCAGTGTCAAACTTGGCCTCAGATTTTGTCTCTCTGCAGCATGAACTGGTAAATAGCAAACTGCTACTAAACGGCCAAAAAACCAAGGCCATGCTATTTGCTCCAAATAGTACTGTCATTATCCCCCCAAATATCACCACTTTGGATGGAGTAACCATCGAATGGGGTGGTGCTTTACAAGTATCTTGGGATTTGGTTGGATAATAAGCTAAATTGCAATCACCACATTGAAGCATTGGCTAAGAAGTTAAAATTCACATTGAGCTTCTTTTACAGAATGAAGTCCTCTTTTTCTTCTGTCTCACGGAAAAGGCTGGTCACTGGCCTTTTTATGTCGCAACTCGACTATGGCGACACTGTGTACCGATTTGCCTGTTCCTCAACATTGGGCAGACTTGATCCCCTTTTTATTGAGGTTCATTACCAGCTCCACCTACAGGACCATTGTATTCTGTACTCCTTAGTAGGGTGGTCCTCCTTAGCATCTCGCAGGTTGCTACATTGGTACACTTTTATCTATAAAGCCATTCTTGGTAATACCCCTTCTTACATTTGTTGAAAATTTGAACTAGTCCAAAATTCGCTTAACCTCAGATCAAACGCTTGAATGCGCTACGTCGTACCCAATACCAAATCTGAGGCATGGAAAAAAAAACTTGTGTTTTTTGGGCTCTGGTCGTGGAATGATCTACAGACCAGATTAAAACTGGCTTCTCTGATCCCCCTAGTGACTTTTAAGAGGATTGCCATGGGCACACTCTCCAGCCATTGCTCCTGCTTTGACGAGTAGCAAATGCTGTGATCTTAGTTTTATATTAGCTTAGTAGTTTCATGATGTATTGTTGTTATTAGCCTTTTAATAGTCTGTATTTGGTGCTTTTTAGACTCTCTCTGAGCCTCCCTTGGTAGTAGGTTTTTGGTATTACGGATGTCATAATGTTTGTCTTTGTCATGTCCTGTATTGTTGTTACTGGCAGAGCTGTGTAACATTTATTTGCCTCTTCTCTTGGCCAGTGCACACTCGTAAAAGAGACTATGGTCTCAATGTGATTTTACTGGTTAAATAAAGGTTAAATAAAAATGTAGTCTACATACAATAATATTTGTACATTTGTACTCGTACCGTACACATCACTGCTTTATGTATGATACGCTCAATTGGTTATCACCCTCAGGCTAGGAGACATTTTCATTGGTTGCTTTTAGTTTTTAAATGTATCTTAATTTTTTTCCTTTATATTTAAAACAGCTTTTAGTTCCGTTCAGATCAATATATCCAATCTTCTTCTTGCGTATGTCATCAGATCCTCAGCTCCGTTGCAGCAAGCCAGTCCAGCGTTTCGTCATCCAGGTTCATCAGGCCTAAGTCGCCATGTGGTGGGCGGTGTTTCGGGCAGCTGGTCATGATGTGTTCCACAGTCTGTAGGGGGTCTCCACATTCATAGTGGGCACTGTCCGAGAGGCCCCACCGTTGCATTGCTTCACCGAAGCGTCCCACGCCTGTCCTCAGGCGGTTGAGGGTTGTCCACTGCTTACGGGGCAGGTGCTGGCCAGGGACATCTGTGGGATCCTCGATGTAGTTGTGAAGCCTAGATGGTTCTGCTGCTTTCCACTGTTCCCTCCACCTTGCCTTGACCCAGGATGCCTTGCTGATGTCAGCTGGTGTTGTACTGAGCAATTCCTGGGCCTGTATCGCAAAGGGACGCCGGGACTTAAGGCGCTTGCGCTGCGGTCTCTCCGTGATGGTCTTGTGGAGGAGGTGGGATTCACTCATCTGTGCCTTCCGAGCAAGGGCCAGCATGGCTCCTTCCCGTCTGACCTCTGCTGGGGCGATACCAGCTAGGACAGGTAGTTGGTGAGTTGGAGTGGCTCGTAGGCATCCAGAGACAGTCCGTAAGGCGTCGTTGAGGGCAGTGTCCAGCTTCTTCACGTGGGAGCTGCGGCACCAGACTGGGGCGCAGTACTCGGCAGCCGTGAAGACCAGGGCCTCGGTGGAGATGCGCAGTGTCTTCTGTGTGGCTCCCCATGTGGTACCAGCTAAGCGGCGTAAAAGTGCAGTGCGGGCGGTGGTCTTTGCCTTGGCGCTGTCCAGATGTTGTTTGAAAGACAGTGTTCTGTCGAGCTTCACGCCGAGGTACGTAGGGGAGAGTTGGGACTGTAGCCGGGCGCTGTCAACCATGACGTTGATTTTGCGGGTTGCTTCCCTGTTGTTGAGGTGGAACATTGTAGACACGGTCTTGTCCACACTGAGTTTGAGGCGCCAGTCCTTCAGGTACGAGGACAGGATGCTCATGTCCTCCGAGAGGCCCTCCTCCACTGCCTGCCAGGATGGTTTGCTGGTTAGAATGGCCAGGTCATCTGCATAACCGTGCTTCCTTGATGTTGTTGGGGGTAGGTCATGGATGTAGATGTTAAACAGCGTGGGTGCCAGCAACGAACCCTGTGGGACACCGTTCTTTAGCTTTCTCACCCTGCTGCTCTGGCCGTTGCTGGTCAGTAGCCGGAAGCTGCGGTTGCTCAGCGTCTCCATTATAAAGCTCACCATGTGCTTATCTGGGATGGTTTCCAGAAGCTTCATGTGTAGCCCACGTAGCCAGACCGTGTCGTAGGCAGCTGTGAGGTCCAGAAAGACGGCACCAGCCTTCTCTCCTGTCTGGAAGCTGTCCTCTATGTCTTGGCACAAGAGGGTTACCTGGTCTGTTGTTGACCTGCCAGTTCGGAACCCTGCTTGTTCTTTGTACAGTATACATCCAATAAGACATACTCAACAACCTTTTTTTTATTGTACCTAGAATTCAGAAATAAATTGGGACGTTCTTTTAAGTTTAAAGCACCTTCAGACTGGAACAATTTACCTACTTCACTTAAATCAATTACTTTATTTCATGTCTTCAAAACTTATTTGCTTGATTCGCCCAATGTACTTGTTCTTGTTTTTTATTCTTGTTTTTATATAGGCTAATTGATTGTACTTGGATTTTGACAGCTTATTTTGATACAAGGAAACATTGTAGCGGTTCTCACATTGACTTTCTGTTTTAGTTGTGGGTGTGTGTTGTTGATCTGGTTATCAGTATGTCTAGATGACTCTAAATGTAGACGTACTGGACAGACAAGCTCTGGAGACAAGTGATTATATCATTACCTCACTGTAACTTGTAACAATGATACTTTTAGTCATTGACAGGATTGTATCTTACAGTGATACATGTTTGATACAAGGTAGTATGAGGTCACTTCCACTTCAAACTATTCAGAGATGCAAATGAAGAAGTGTATGGTTCAAATGTAAAACCTTCAATGAAACCATGTGATATTATATCACATATTCGGTGTAACTAAAACTAAATGTAATCTTAACATTTGCGAAACTCAGTATAGCCAGATTTAATGTCAGCTTTTTACTGTACAGTGCATTTGGTGGTTGTGAAGTGAGTCTTTCATTGCAGTTCCTTGATGCTGGGGTCAGTTTTCACCTCAAGATACCATGAGGTTTCTAAAGACAATCAGTGTGATCCTGGACATTCTGATCTTGGTATCTGGTAAGGAGAGTTTATAATGGCTTTCATATTCACAGTGTGTTCAACCCTCATAGATTTACAACATGACTTCCTGCAAAGAACAAGTCAAATACTGTGTAATACAGATAGTTAAATGTTGCAGGAATTATACAGATGATTGAAAAATATTGAGGTAAAAAAAAAATCTCAATTCAATTCAATTCTATTCTATTACGTTCTTGTATCTGACATGTTATCACAATCAACTGGATAAACAGAATGTGACAAAACGTTTGATTAGAATTATCACATTAAAAAAGAATAATCTGATGATTTAAATGTTTTGTTGACATCTGTTTATCTTTGTCTTTTACAGGTGTTTGTAGTGATGAGGGGAGAGTGACCTTCACCAATCCATCTCCATGTGCCATGAGAGGGTCATCAGTAGATATTGGTTGTTCATATGAATACCCAAAAGGTCTAACCGTCACTAATATATACTGGCGCTACTACTCAGGGAACAGTATATATTTGTTCTCTAAACATAGTTCAGAAATCGATTTAAAATCATTGGTATTAAACAAAATGATTGTACCCTGAGGATCAATAACATAGAAGACATCAAGACAGTGATCAGGGAGTCTATCGCTTCACCTTTTTGCCAGACCCAAGGGGGTCAGGCTTACATGAGGCTTTGTATCTGTTTCGTCCATACATGGGGATTACGTCCCCTTTCGTCACGAACTATTCATGACATCATGAACTTCAGTTATAAAGTGGTTTGTAGGTGTGTTACATACTAGGACTTCATTTTGGGTCTGGCAGAACCAGGTCTCCTGGTCTTGTTTATAGGTGATAAGATGATCGGCCGACAATTATCTTTGTCTGTAACAGGTAAACAAGAGTACTTTTTAACCTTTCATGTAATCAAGGCCATTTTCCTGACAATCTCATCAACTGACATCCATCTTGTTTTTGGGCGGTGAAACCGCCCCTATAACTGAGGTTTGGATATTTGTACAATTATCCTGCGCTGTGATTGGCCAAAAAGTACCCCGCCTAACCCTGCACCGTGATTGGCCAATCACAGTCTATTCAGGACTGTGATTGGCCAGTGTCACATGACACATGTGCATAGCCCTATATAAGAAACCATAACTTTAAAAAAAACATACTTTTTTTTTTTTTAGTTATGGCTTCGTCCATCATAAAGAGTGTTTCAATAAATGTATTTATTTTTTGTACATGATTGGTTGACTCCATTCAGTATTGTGATTAGCTAGCAAGACACCGCCCACTTCACACAGGGTGTGATTTTTTTTATTCTTCTGATCAGAACTGTCTGTACAGGTGACTCCTCCCACTGTGTCAGAGGGGACATGGGTGACACTCACCTGTCAAACATCTTGTAAACCAAGACCCAACATTGTCTGGTTTAAAGATGGACGAGTATCCAACCCAGTATTCCAGGCCAAAATAGAGGATGCTGGGAGTTACCAGTGTGCTGTTGAAGGACAAGAGACATGGAAGTCTGAACCTGTGATGTTGGATGTGCAGTGTGAGTTTATATAATAATATTACAAATAAATAATAATAATAATAATAATGCATTTTATTTAAAACGCACTTTACGTTCTATCGTTTTTTTATATCCATTATTCCTCCACAGACCCCCCAAAAATGCCCTTAGTGTCAGTGGCCCTCATTTATCAACGCGGTGCAGCCCAAATAATGGGCGTACGGCGAGATCACCGCACCTTTCGGCATTTATCAATATATCCTGACGTGGGCTTCATCCTACCGTAGGCTGAGATCTCACGTCTGGTCGAGACCAGTTGTTGACGTTGGCTGCACCCGTTTATTCCATTCTAGACCTGCGGAGCAGAATTGTCTGACTGTCTGACAGGCATCTGGACACATAATCCACTCCTAAATGTATATCTACACTAATAAATAATCCCTGTGAAAATATAACATTTTATAAAGTAATTTAAACAAACTGCTTTAACAGTGATCAGTTGCATTGGCTATTTTAAAATTGCAAGCTCAAAAACGGGTCGCATCGCGATGCGTTGTGAGCTTGTAGATCTGCTATTTTCAAAATATACAGCGCTTCTGCGAGCGCATTTTCGGGACTCCCGACGATCTTTTCATGGACAGTGAGGTGTACAAACTTACAGTAGCTTGTCCTATGTTATGGAGTTATGTCATAGAGAGTTTTGAAGACTACAACCTGGCTGGGTTAAGGATATAAACCCGAAGCGCCAATCTCTTATTAACGTGGTGGTAGGACTACGGGAATCACTGCCGCCCGTCCGAGTCTCACGGGGAATATCCTACATGACTGCTTGTGCACTGCTCGGTATGGGTTAAATAAATTAATATACAAACGTATTCCATTCATGGCTATGTGATTGGTATCATAATATGTCATTCATGTAGGCTACAAGCCTACGTGACAAAGATTGTACCGCTACGGTACGTATTACATGAAAAACACAGTTGGGCGTGTGTGTGTGTGTGTGTGTGTGTGTGTGTGTGTGAGTGAGAGAGAGAGAGAGAGAGATGCGTGTGCGTGTGCGTGTGTGTGTGTGTGTGTGTGTGTGTGACTTGACAGGCAGCGATGCGAGGCGAGCCGGCCAAACTCTTTCTTTTCGGTTCTTCATGTCGTAAAATCGGGGTGTTTCCAGAATATTTAAGGGCGTGTTATTTAAATGACGCTCGTTTTCAGACGTGAGATTTATCAAAGCTCCGACCTGATGTACGCCAGGATTGGCTGTGTAGGATTTATTGATAAATGTGACTTCGACGTTGGTGTACGGCCGAATATATGGAAAAATATAAGCCGGTTTATACGCTCCGTTGATAAATGAGGGCCAGTGAATCCACCAGGAGAAGTTGTTGAGGGCAGTAAAGTGACTCTGACCTGCAGCAGTGATGCCAACCCACCAGTAGACAACTACACCCGGTACAGAGACAGAGGAAGCAGCTTTATCTCCACTGGTCCTCAGCTGGTAAAGGACAATGGCCCTCATTTATCAACGGAGCGTAAAAAACGTCTTATATTTTTCCATATATTTGGCCATACACCAACGTCGAAGTCACATTTATCAACACATCCTACACAGCCGATCCGAGCGTACATTTGGTCCCAGCCTTGATAAATGTCACGGCTGAAACCGAGCGTCATTTAAATAACACGCCCTTAAATATATACGACCAAAGACATCAAAAGCCAATAAGAAAGAGTTTCCCCCGCTCGCCTCGCGGCCTCGCCACACACGCACACGCCCCTCTCTCTCTCACACACACACACACACACACACACACACACACACACACACACACGCCTGCCCAGCTGTGTTTTTCATGTAATCCGTACCGTATCGGTACAATCTTTGTCACGTAGGCTTGTAGCCTACATGAATGACATATTATGAAACCAATCACATCGCCATGAATGGAATACGTTTGTACATTAATTTATTTAACCCATACCGAGCAGTGCCAATCGAGTTACACTAAAATAAAGCCGTCATGTAGGCTATTCCCATTTCCCAGTGTGACTCGGACCGACGGATGGGCGAGTCCCGTCCCGCTCCGCTCCGCATTAATGAGAGATAGCCTGGAGAGAACATCAATGGATGAAGGCTGGTGTGTGTTGGACCATTGGTTAAGTGTCTGATCTCCCGGTGCCCATGAAAATATAACAGCAGCGCCACTGCACCGGTCTAAACTCCCGAAAGTGCCCTCGCAGAAGCGCTCGTATATTTTGAAAATAGCAGATCTACAAGCTCACAACGCGTCGCGATGCGACGCTGGCTTGTGAGCTTGTAGATCTGCTATTTTCAATGCAGCCATATCTACAATCTTATCTGAATGACTGTTAAAGCAGTTTGTTTAAATTACTTTATAAAATGTTATATTTTCACAGGGATTATTTATTAGTGTAGATACATTTAGGAGTGGATTATGTGTCCAGATGCCTTTCAGACAGTCAGACAATGCTGCTCCACAGGTCTAGGATGGAATAAACGGGTACAGCCAACGTCAATAACTGCTCTCTACCAGACGTGAGATTTCAGCCTACGGTAGGATGAATCCAACGTCAGGATATATTGATAAATGCCGAAAGTTGCTGTGATCTCGCCGTACGCCCATTATTTGGTCTGCACCGCGTTGATAAATGAGGGCCACTGTGTCTCCTGCAGACTCTGGACAGTACACCTGTCAGGTGACAAACAAACATGGATCCCAAATGTCATCACCTCCTTCCATTAATGTTCTCTGTAAGTTAAATGACAATAATGCTGCAAATCAATAAAACCCACCAGTACACAACTACACCTGGTACAAGAGGACTGGGCCTCCTGATTCCAGCTCCCTGGTCCAGGTAGGGTCAGGACAGGTGCTGATTCTGGCCTCTCTGCAGCCCTCCCACACTGGACTGTACTTCTGTCACACCAGGAACTCACTGGGAGAAAACAACTCTACTGAGGTGCTGCTGCACATGGACACAATAGACAGTGAGTAGACAGAGGAAGATGTTGGAAGGAATGATTGTAATAACATGTACTTTACAGTCTGTAACCTGACAACTAAATCTACTTAAGTGTTTAATGCAGTTTTAGATGTCGTTTTAGATTTAAAATATATAACCAGAAAATGTTTAATGATTGATTTTATTCTCTGATGATAATTAATGTTAAATATGGTGTCATTTTGCTGCAGGTCATCTTGTCATTCTTCGTGTTGGTATTGGAGTCAAGCTGTTGGCAGTGCTGCTACTTCCTTTGGTTATGTGGTGGGCCTGGTGAGTTTCCTGTCTTCAGAGCTCATTACAATGACAGTCGAAGTTCCAATAATCTATTGAACTATATCCTGTTACTTTCATTATTGCAACACATTTTCTCAAAACCCCAAAACAATTGTTTTAAAATAATATTTCTTGTTTTTAAAGGAAACAAGATTCTGGCGTGGACAAAGAAGTGAGGAGAGCTAAAGGATTTTTCATTGATTGCACATATTTATGATGATTAATTTTATACATTATGATGTATTCATGATTTTTATTATTATTTAACTGTGTTTTCATGTTTCAGGAGGACAGTCCAGATTATGTGAACATCAGTGGAAGTGTTGGTCGTAGACGAGGCTTCATCTCCTCTGCTGATCAGGACACCAGGGTTATAGAAGAGGAAAGCAACGTGTAAAGAAAGACAGAAGCATGAAGACATTCCTTTACATTTACAATAGACCAGGTGCTTATCAGACCTGCTGCCTGGACACTGAAATACAGCTTGTGAAGCCAAGATCAGCTAGCTTGTTAGTTGATTAGCAGAACAAATAGAAAATGTACACTGTCATACTGTATGATAAAACTGTGTTGAAAGAGTAAGGCTACCGGAGTCATCACACCCATACTGGCCAGAAAGGAGATAGAGATGGTAGTGTGAGAGAAAGAGGAAGTGCATACATCTCACACACCAGGGCCTGTAGTTCACGCACGCACGCACATACGCACGCACGCACATACGCACGCACGCACGCACGCACGCACGCACGCACGCACGCACGCACGCACGTACAGACATTGAGGAATCAGCAGAGGAGTAAAATTGAGAAATTAAATAATGCTGTAAATATGTTATAGTGGAGTTGGGAATAGAAGGGGGAGAAACCCAGAGCTACGGTGGATAGGTAGGGCCAACTATTTAAAAAAAAAAGGAAATACATGCTACGGATATCCTCCTATAATTTGACAAACCTCTGTAGTCGTGTAGTAGTCGTGTCTGTAGTCGTCGGTGAAGCTGCCCGGTTCTCCTCACTGGCTGAAGCAATTGCTCTGATTTTGCACACAGCCATTGACCTGATGATCTGAACTTAACTGCAAAGCCCGTTTTTCAATTTAATCAAATCTCAGCTTCTTATTAGCGTTTATGTGTCAAACAATGGGAGATAACGTTGCCAGGTTTCGCGGGTTTCGCGCGAGAAACAAGCAGCAAGATCTGTACTTTCGCCTGCGCCCTTCACCGGGGTTTGGGTGCTCATATCCCCCTACGGGTATGGTCTAGTTGTCTATAATTCCCTCAGCTGTCTTTTAGCTGCTCTGTTGTTTTTATTTTGTTCCTCTCTGCCTGATAAAAGTTACATTCTCTTGAAAGTGCTGTTATAACATTTCTACAGAGGCAGAGGTCAGCTATGTCAACTGTTAGGGAGTTAAAGTTGGAACAGCCGTCTACTCTCATTACTTCCAAAATGTGGTAATATATATTGGAAGGAAATTAGAGTGCGTTTAGAATTAAAAGTCTCAGAATTTATAGTGCTGTGTGACAGGATCTTTAGAAGAAGCAGATATCCTGTGAGTGCATGCTGTATACACTGCTTTAAACTCAGCTATTCTGATTATTTGAGCAATACACTAATAGTTAGATTTTTATACTGTGCGTATATTTGAATAATTTGTAGGTCTAAAAGTGTTGAGTTTTAGTATAAATGTGTCACTATGACCTTATAGAGCGTGCCAAAAATCCTGAAGGGGGCGTCAACAAGTGTCTTTTGGTATAACTGCGGACATCTTTGAGGGGTAAAAACCAGGTTGACTTAGCATTGCCCAATGCCACGCCCAATGCCTCGCCCCCCGTGGTGACGACACGTTGACACGCTCTATATTCCAAAATGGTGTTATTAGCACGAGATGAGCTCGCCTTAGAGGCCCTCTCTCTCTCTCTCTCTCTCTCTCTCTCTCTCTCTCTCTCTCTCTCTCTCTCTCTCTCTCTCTCTCTCCCTTTCTCATGCACAGCAAAGCCAGTTTCCCACTAATCTAGACAGTAGGGGTAGAGAGAGTTATCTACAGTACTCCCCAATTTTAGGGAGGGTACATTCCACAGGTGCCCTGAGAAGCCAAGGTCACCTCCCAGCCCCTGAGATAGTCAACAAAGAGGGAGAAAGCCATTGCTTCGATGGATGGATCAACAGCGACATCTATCGATAATGTTTTATTATAATCTAAATTTGTTAAATATAAGCTCTGATAGGGTCCGGCATTGCAGAACTTTCGCCCTGTGTGCTGGACTTACTCTGTGCTATAGGGAGAGAGTTGTGCATCTTCAGAGCTCTGAATTGAACTGTAACTGCTGTATTGTATCATCTTTGTTTATGATAATTCATTCTGATTGTTTAATAGGCTCATAAATAATTGTTAACTTAGATTAAAGGGTAATACAATAATTGGATTCACAATTGTAACTAACCTGTGTAGCGAATTTTATTCAAGGGTATTTAACGTTTTCCCACTTCACAGAACCACTGAACCATATGCATGCTAGTTTTATGGTGTGAAGGTTCAGCAGTAAATCTAACAATATTTGTATATGTTGTATAATTATATTTGTTTTATTTCTTTAATAGTTCAACACATTTTGATTAAGTTTTACTTATGTATTCAATGTATAGTCACATGCTAAGCTAAAGTGCCTGCAATAAAATCATATCTAAAATTTGTATTCTGACTTTGTCACTATTTATCCACATCATGGTGTTTCAGTTCTATGGTGAATAATTGTAACTCATGCAGAACAGTAAAATATTACAATAGGTTTTGCATGCTTGACATTGTGAAAGCTTGCCTCTAGCCATAAATCTACATTTCCTTGTAGTAAAAGTTTACTTACTGACGTCCTGATATGCACAACTACTAATATGTCATTAGAGTTGTACTATGGTTAACTAAATAGGACTTTCAATTGGTCAAAGGGAAAAAAGCTGGGAAGACATCAGGATGCAGGCAGTGTGGTCAGATGAGTCCACTTATACCAGCTTTAATATAGCCTTAAATATTTAGAAGTGTGATATGCTCTGCCTAAACACTGACCCCTAGGAGGTCTTCACTAAAAGTTAGATTAACTTGTACAGTATGCAGTAAATGCAGTCTATACTGTCAGTGTACACAGTATTACAAAAGTGTTTCTGCTGTCCTGCACATGAACAGTTTTGACCTGCTCACCTTGGTGTAACACTGATAAAATAAAAAGCTCATTATGAGAGTCCAATTTAGTGTTTTTCTCACATGAGACACGTCGCTCATGTTGTGAGCTTGTAGATCTGCTATTTTATCTGCTTCCAAAAATGTGTGAAAAAGAAATTCAAATAAACGTAATTAAAAAAACGAAAAATACTTTTTTAATGTATAGAATTTGCCTCTATATTGGGAAATGATTGTGCATTATTAAGGTTTCGAGGCTCGAAGCCTTATTACATCTTTACACTTTCACTATTCTTCCGCCACATTTTGCAGTTCTGGCCTAACCACGTGGTAACTTTTTACGAAACTCGGCAATATGGTAGAGGGCTATGCCAAACGGCGAAGACACGAAACTCACAACCATTGGCCAAAGGGTGGCGCTGTTGTATCTGTTCAACTTTGAACAGATACAACTCATGCCCTGTTTGACCTACAGCCATGAAACTTCGATACACACATGCGTCTCCCCATGCCTAACAACTTTCATACCTTGACTTTTGACCTCTGACCTAGAGCTCGTCGGGTTAGGCATGTAACCCGAAATACCCGGGTTCCGACCCGTACCCGGCTCGGTCACGGGTCCATTCACAAGAAGTGACTCCGGGTCCGGGTCGGAGCCGGTACAGTCCGTCTCGGGTCTCGGTTCTCCGACTGTGAAATGGACGGATCCACTAATACCCGAGTTGACCCGGCGAGCGGGTTTCTCGGGGCTCAGACTGTGAAATGCACGGTTCCACTAATACCCGAGTGGACCCGGCGAGCGGGGGGACTCTCGGGGCTCAGACTGTGAAATGGACGGTTCCATTAATACCCGGGTGGAGGGAGGGAGGTCGGTCGCTCAGAAGACAGACTGGCAGTGACGCAGTCAATGACTGGCTGCTATTTATATTATCATATCACTACATAATGTTATATCATTGACCTAAATGGCGATATATTAACAAGGATAGGATGATTAAAACATATGAAGAAGGATTACAAACATCTAGAACGTTTATTTTTGTATAGCTGTCCAATGAGCATTGACTGGGATTATACATCATAATCATGGAGGCTATACATTTAGGTTAGAAAGTATGACACAAGTCTTATTTAACGCTAGACAACTTGTACTAATAGCGTTGGCAAACGATTTTGCGTTCGGGTTTTTCGGAGGCTCGGGTTATGTACGGGTTCGGTTCTTGTATGTCACGGTTCTATACGGGTCGGTTTCCGACAGCTCTCGGTGCTGTTCGGGTCCGGATCTCAATTTCTAATAATGGCCCGGGTCCATTCGGTTACGGGTATTTTTTTCGCGGGTCCATTCGGGTATGGGTCCTTCATATTGGACCATAGGCCGGGTCCATTCGGTTCCGGGTAAAAAAATCACGGGTCCATTTGGGTTCGGGTATTTATTTTTGACCCGTGAAGACCTCTACTCTGACCTTTAGATCTCCCACCATTTTGAAATATATGAAAAATCTCCTCCTGGGATTTTTGAGCAATCTGCACAAAACATTTTACATAATAGCTTTGGACCTATGCCGACAAACTGGGGAGGGGGATTTTCCATAAGTGAAAAAATGAAGCTTTTAAGAGCCAATGAACATTGCAGTTTTATGACAACTATACATCTGCCCCTAACACATGCATGCAGAGTCACAATTGTTTGAAACTTTACAGTAATGTAGAGGGTCATTCCAAGTATCACTGAAACCAATCTTACTCCAATTGGTCAAAGGGGGGCGCTATAGCAATTTTTTGAAAATGCAAACTTTAAACAGGCAAAAGTCATGCTTCGTTTGGCCGACAGCCGTGAAACTTGCTTACACATGTGCCTTGACTCATGAGGAACACATCTATCACTTTGACCAGTAAGCTCCGCCCTTAGATTGTCCGCAATTTTGAGCAGTTTGAAAAACATTTAAACCCAGGATTTCTGAGCAACTTGCGTGAAACTGTGTCATCTGTGTGAACTCCTTTTTCACCAGTTCAGGTCTGTTGGTCCAATGGCTGATCGGTAAACCATATGCCTTGCAACCACAGGGTCGCCCGTCCGAGTCCCACCTCATGCAGATTTCATCTCAATTGCATTGCATTGCATTGCATTGTTAAATATAACATGAAATGCTTAGAGGGTAGTTATTTTCAATGTATGACGTACTTCATTCACCCTTTTGTTTTGTTTTGTTGGATTATCCTTTCTCACTGACCAAGGCTGTGGATTGAATAGCTCAATCAGTACAATGTTAGCCTCTTGTTCTGAAGGTCCACGGTTCAAACCCCACTCATTACAGTTTACATTTAAATTGCATTGTACAAAACATGACCCTGTTAATTCAGACATATGCAATTTTTAAAAAATAACATGAAATGCTTTTTTGAGAGTACTTGTTTTTTATGTATGACATACTTTCTTGTGAAAATAGCCGATCTACAATATCACAACTTTTCAGATAGCAACACGTTGTGAGCTTGTAGATCGACTATTTTCACTAGTTTCCATTCCGAGAAGACAAAACAAAACTTTATTGGTAAATGTTTTGTGAACCAGTGATCTAGAGTAGTTAGCGAAACAGAGGCTTGGTTCATAACGGATGGAAAAACCTATAGATATCAACAGACACCATCAGGGTGGCCATATCTCTAGCTCAATGAGAAGAGAGGCAGCCTGTAGACGTAGTGGACAACACATTCTGGTGGTTTAAACCTAGACTTCCTTTTTAGTTGTGTGTGCGTGTGTGTTGTCTATCTTATCAGTATGTCTAGATGTTAATGTAGATGTACTGGACAAGCTCTGGAGACAAGTGAGTATGTCTGAATTACCTCCCTGTAACTTTGTAAAAATGATACTTTATATTATTCATTGACTGGATGGATTGCATCTTATACGATAACCCGGGTAAGATGAGCCACTTTTCACTTAAGTTGCCCTGGAAGCATGACAAAATGAGATAGCAGTCAAATAGTCGATCTACAAGCTCACAGTACGTCACAATGAGACACTCTGTGAGCTTGTAGATCGGCTATGTGCTCATTGGAACACAGGTTAATCATATTTGAACTATGGACCCCCCAAAATAATCATATTTGAACTATGGACCCCCCAAAATAATCATATTTTAACTGTGGACCTCCCAAAATAATCATATTTGAACTGTGGACCCCCCAAAAATAATCATATTTGAACTGTGGACCCCCCAAAATAATCAAATTTGAACTGTGGACCCCCCAAAAATAATCATATTTGAACTGTGGACCCCCCAAAATAATCATATTTTTTAGATTGGTGTTTTTCTCACATGAGACACTTTAGATTGTCCGCAATTTTGAGCAGTTTGAAAAACATTTAAACCCAGGATTTCTGAGCAATTTGCGTGAAACTGTGTCATCTGTGTGAACTCCTTTTTCACCAGTTCAGCTCTGTTGGTCCAATGGCTGATCGGTAAACCATATGCCTTGCAACCACAGGGTCGCCCGTCCGAGTCCCACCTCATGCAGATTTCATCTCAATTGCATTGCATTGCATTGTTAAATATAACATGAAATGCTTATTTGAGGGTAGTTATTTTCAATGTATGACGTACTTCATTCACCCTTTTGTTTTGTTTTGTTGGATTATCCTTTCTCACTGACCAAGGCTGTGGATTGAATAGCTCAATCAGTACAATGTTAGCCTCTTGTTCTGAAGGTCCACGGTTCAAACCCACTCATTACAGTTTACATTTAAATTGCATTGTACAAAACATGACCCTGTTAATTCAGACATATGCAATTTTTAAAAAATAACATGAAATGCTTTTTTGAGAGTACTTGTTTTTTATGTATGACATACTTTCTTGTGAAAATAGCCGATCTACAATATCACAACTTTTCAGATAGCAACACGTTGTGAGCTTGTAGATCGACTATTTTCACTAGTTTCCATTCCGAGAAGACAAAAAAAAACTTTATTGGTAAATGTTTTGTGAACCAGTGATCTAGAGTAGTTAGCGGTTCATAACGGATGGAAAAACCTATAGATATCAACAGACACCATCAGGGTGGCCATATCTCTAGCTCAATGAGAAGAGAGGCAGCCTGTAGACGTAGTGGACAACACATTCTGGTGGTTTAAACCTAGACTTCCTTTTTAGTTGTGTGTGCGTGTGTGTTGTCTATCTTATCAGTATGTCTAGATGTTAATGTAGATGTACTGGACAAGCTCTGGAGACAAGTGAGTATGTCTGAATTACCTCCCTGTAACTTTGTAAAAATGATACTTTATAATTATTCATTGACTGGATGGATTGTATCTTATACGATAAGCCGGGTAAGATGAGCCACTTTTCACTTAAGTTGCCCTGGAAGCATGGCAAAATGAGATAGCAGTCAAATAGTCGATCTACAAGCTCACAGTACGTCACAATGAGACACTCTGTGAGCTTGTAGATCGGCTATGTGCTCATTGGAACACAGGTTAATCATATTTGAACTATGGACCCCCCAAAATAATCATATTTGAACTATGGACCCCCCAAAATAATCATATTTTAACTGTGGACCTCCCAAAATAATCATATTTGAACTGTGGACCCCCCAAAAATAATCATATTTGAACTGTGGACCCCCCAAAATAATCAAATTTGAACTGTGGACCCCCCAAAAATAATCATATTTGAACTGTGGACCCCCCAAAATAATCATATTTGAACTGTGGACCCCCCAAAATAATCATATTTGAACTGTGGACCCCCCAAAAAAAATCATATTTGAACTGTGGACCCCCCAAAATAATCATATTTGAACTATGGACCCCCCAAAATAATCATATTTGAACTGTGGACCCCCCAAAAATAATCATATTTGAACTGTGGACCCCCCCAAAATAATCATATTTGAACTGTGGACCCCCCCAAAATAATCATATTTGAACTATGGACCCCCCAAAATAATCATATTTGAATTGTGGACCCCCAAAAATAATCATATTTGAACTATGGACCCCCCAAAATAATCATATTTGAACTGTGGACCCCCCATTTGAACTATGGACCCCCCAAAATAATAATATTTGAACTGTGGACCCCCCAAAAATAATCATATTTGAACTGTGGACCCCCCAAAAATAATCATATTTGAACTATTGACCCCCCAAAATAATCATAATTGAACTATGGACCCCCAAAAATAATCATATTTGAACTGAGGACCACCCAAAAGGGATAGTTCACCTCCAAAATGACTTTTTTCCTATGGATTAGTCACCACATGGAGACTTGAATTCATGGATATTTTTTTGTTTTTGTCTCATTCCTAAGACAATAATTTGATGGTTAATTAATAATGTACTTTTTCCCTAACTAGAAATGTAGTTAGGGAAAGGGAAGTGGAGGATCCAAAAGTACAAATACTCAAAAATATAACTAAGTAAAATACTCAGGTGCTGTCCACTGTGTAGTACACATGATTATTTTTTACTTTATTTCATTTTCAACTTTTTAAATTAAATTTGTTTTTGAATATCATACAGACCTCTGCTCTATAAAGATCTATTATTTATATCCATTCATGAATATGAGCGTAAGAAGATGCAATGCATTGTGAGCTTGTAGATCTACTACATTCCCCCCAAATTTTTAAATGTTATTTATTTATTTTTGTTTGTTTTTTATTCACTTACAGTGGTGGAAAAAGTACTGACATGTTGTACTTAAGTAAAAGTATCAATACTGAAATGTAGAAATACTCTGTTACAAGTAAAAGTCCGGAATTCAAAATTAACTTGAGAAAAAGTACAAAAGTATTGGTATCAAAATATACTTAAAGTACCAATTGTAAAAGTACTAAAATGTTTGAAAATAGCAAGCTCACAACGCGTTGCATCGACTTGTAGATCTGCTATTTTCAAATAGATTATGTATAAAATAGTGCGAAAGTGGTTAATATATGTTTCATAATATCATAATTTATATCTGAAAAGTAACTAGTAACTAAAGTTTTCAAATAATTGTAGTGGAGTAAAATATTTGCCTCTGAGATGTAGGGGAGTAAAAGTAAAAGTACTGAAAATTGGAAATACTCAAGTAAAGTATATGTATCTAAAAATTGTACTGTATTGCATAAGTACAGTACTTAAGTAAATGTACTTAGTTACTTTCCACCACTGGAGGGTTTAAGAGTTTAAACATGTTTACCAGATCTCACACACCTCTGCTGTAGCATCACCTAGCCCTATCCCTGCATAGAGAGGTCCTCTGGTGAAGGAGGTTCTTTCTGTATGAAGAAGCATCATTCTGTCTCCATGAATCTCATAGAAACACAGAAGACCTTCTCTCTGATTTACAAACACCCCGACCCTGTCCCTCCCTGTGAAGGAAACAGGTCCTGACAGTTCAGTATCAATGTCGTTGTGAGAGAACCCGTGGCGGCGTTTAGCATCAGTATAATTGTACCATAACACCCAGGACATGTCAGTGCCTCCAAAGCATGATGGCAGCCCATTCTGCTTTCTGTTGATGTCTTTATAACTGACTGCTATATTAACCCTCTCTCCACTCCATTCAACTTCAAAGTAACAAGGATCAGACAGACTCTCTCTACTCAACACATAAGCGGAATAGGCAAATCTCTGTGGATGATCAGCATAACGTTGGGGTTGTTTTGTATGAGTCGCCTTCCTGTTGTTCTCTGACAGGATGACGTACTTATTCACTGTGTTTGGGTCCAATGACAGAGGAGAGGAATCTGTGAGAAAAACACATGATAAAATATCACAACTAATGAAACACTTTCTACCTGATGACTGTATTCTGGACATGTTATTATTATATTATACACCAACATGTTCACACAAAATAATAAATGATTTAAAACATTTTCAACTCCTCATGTGTGTTTTCCAGTGGTGGAAAAAGTACTCAAATGTTTTACTTAAGTAAAAGTATCAATAGTCTACTGCAGTGTAGAAGTACTCTCTGTTACAACTACTCTGTTGTACTCTGCGCTACCGACTGCACCACCGTGCGCATATTTAAACATTTTATAATAATAATTATAATAATAATGATAATTATTATTATTACCCTTATCATTATTATTCATTATAAGAATATAAAAAATGTGAAAGTTAGCAGATCTACAAGCTCACACCGTGTGGTGTCATGATGATATGTGAGCTTGTAGATCTGCTGTTTACACTATTCATCATAAAAAGTATATACAGAGCTTAAGAGGTTAAAACCTCATACATCTGTTTGAGTTTACAGTTTAAACTTCAACAGGGGGTCCGGGACCCCTAGGGGGTCCTCAGAGTTACTATAGGGGGTCCGGGACTCCTAGGGGTCCTCAGAGTTACTACAGGGAGTCCGGGACCCCTAGGGGGTCCTCAGAGTTACTACAGGGGGTCCTCAGTTAATACAGGGAGGGCCGCAAAATTTCTCTGTGTGTGATAGGAACTTTTTATTGTATTTACATGAACCACTTGAACCCCAGCATCTCTATTCTGGGGTTACATTTGCAGAAAATAGCAGATCTACAAGCTCACGTTGTGAGCTTGTAGATCTGCTATTTTCAGCAAAGAGGTTTGGTCTAGACTCTAGAGGGAAAAAAGAGCAGACCAAGTACAAAGCAAACAGTCAAGTTTACTAAGTATTGAGGGTTTAAGGGGTTAAATATCTGAAAATGCACTTTAACATGAATCCAACATATTAACCCATTAAGACCTGAGGCCCATTCTACTAATAACTATTACATCACTAGTTCTCACACTTTCAAGATTAAGTCAGAAGTTTTAGAAAATAGCAGATGTACAAGCTCACAGTGTCGCACAAAGTGACGCGTTGTGAGCTTGTATACGGTATTCTTTTTTTTAAACTTGGATTTGCCCAGGGTCCGCAGGGAGTTGTTCCGCGGTCCGGTTGTGGACCGCGGTCCGCCTGTTGAGTACCCCTGCTATAGAGCGTCGCAGTTCCCGCCCACTTCCTGTTTTTTTTTGGTGCCGGAAGAAAAAACTCAATGCATTTTTCCATTGACATTTCCAAAAATATTTATATCTATTAATTTAAGCCTCGAATCAAGCCATCATGACATGACATGAATCATGACCATAAACGTTTGATTCTGTGATTTTTTTTTTGTTGAAAACGGCAAAACAAAGGGTATTTATTAAATATAGTATATCATATAATTAAATATAAAATAAAAAAAAATCATGATTCATGTCATCTCGTGATGGCTTGATTCGAGGCTTAAATTAATAGATATAAATATTTTTGGAAATGTCAATGGAAAAATGCATTGAGTTTTTTCTTCCGGCACCAAAAAAAACAGGAAGTGGGCGGGAACTGCGACGCTCTATAGAGCTTATGTAACAGGGAGACCTGTCTCCATTCAGAGTTCTGTGGCCACGCCCCAATCACTCAGGTGTAAGTAGTCAGTGATTAGCCCCTCCCCCATAAAGCCTGGTGCCCATTCACTCTGTCTTGCTTGACTCTCTGTAGGCACTGGCTTGTCTGCGTGAGGAAGGCAATGGATTGTTGTTTTGTTATTAAACTATTGTTTAGACCATTGTATTTATTTATTGTGGGATCGCTAAAGCGATCACACTACTGTTATCTTCAACACCGTTTTTTGACGGCTAACTAGTCCTTCATACTTTTAGCTACAAACTCCGTTCCAACTCTTCAACGTTCGGCCTACTCAGGACATGTCGGCTACCATTTGAATTTTTGAAATAATTTGTACTTTTAGAGATATTTCACTTTTTACTTCTAAAAAACTCCCATTCATTTCAATGGAGAAATTCATACTTTTAGATAGAAACTCCGTTCCAACTCTATAACGTTCAGCCTACTTAGGACATATTGGCTACCATTAGAATTTTTTGAAATAATTTGTACTTTTAGAGATATTTCACTTTTTAAATAGTAAAAATACTTAAAAGTTGATAAAAAGAGTAAAAATACTTAAAAGTTGTAAAAATTAGTAAAAGCTACTTTAAAGTAAACTAGAAGGTACTGTTCCTGAAGAAACAGTGTGGGATCGCTAAGAATGTTGATGGTATTGAGTATTGATAGTGTTAGTAGAGTTAAAGGTTTGAAAGGTTTAAAGGTTTTAAAGGTTTTAAAGGTTCTAAAGT
The DNA here is from genome assembly GCF_963280865.1 of Gymnoscopelus braueri. NCBI lineage: Eukaryota > Metazoa > Chordata > Actinopteri > Myctophiformes > Myctophidae > Gymnoscopelus > Gymnoscopelus braueri. The sequence continues at coordinate 51,813,373 of NC_137612.1, read as the reverse complement.
TTTGAAAGGTTCTAAAGGTTTGAAAGGTTTAAGAGGTTTGAAAGGTTTGAAAGGTTTGAAAGGTTTGAAAGGTTTAAGAGGTTCTAAAGGCCGTCAGGTCACATGGACCTTTATTTTATTACAATTAGACGCACCCTAAAACCTCACGCTTCACCTGTGCTCCTCCTCACCCTAAAACCGAAATAAATAAATTAAAAACAGGAGAAAAAAAGTAACAAAATCCGACCCAAAAATCCGACAAATCTTCCGGTGTGGGCTGTGCATGCGACGGGGGGCTGTGCATGCGACGGGGGGCTGTGCATGCGACGGGGGGCTGTGCATGCGAGGGGGGGCTGTGCATGCGAGGGGGGGCTGTGCATGCGAGGGGGGGGCTGTGCATGCGACGGGGGGCTGTGCATGCGAGGGGGGGCTGTCTATGCGAGGGGGGGCTGTCCATGCGAGGGGGTGCTGTGCATGCGACAGGGGGCTGTGCATGCGACGGGGGGCTGTGCATGCGACGGGGGGCTGTGCATGCGAGGGGGGGCTGTGCATGCGAGGGGGGGCTGTGCATGCGTGCGCAGGGGGGGGGGGGGGCTGATCACTGTGCTGTGCCTACCGGCCCGGCTTTGAGTTGTTCCGCCACTGGCCATGCGCCAGGTACCCCTCCCTGCCCTATAGACACAGACCTTGTTGAGGTCGTATATAGTGTTCGGTATTTTGATTTGAATGTATTTTGATGTATAATTATAATGCCTTATGGGGGCTAACTGTTGTTTTGTTTTATAGGCGCTCCTTAGCTCCATTGCTACCTTTGCCCCTTTGTTAGACCCTTATTTCCTTTGTATTTTATTTTATTTTCATTGATAACACAACTGCCACTTATCATTTATATTGCTAATTGTTATTTCTTGTTACCCAGATAGTTCAGAATCAGAATCAGAATCAGAATCAGTTTTATTGTCACATCACAGGTTTACAAGGTAAAAAAGTGGGTGAAATTCTTTTTTGTACATCGTTCCCATCGCAACGTTAGTTTCCATAGAAAGAAGAGGGGGGGGGGGGAGAAGAAAAGGGTGGGGGGCAAGTGGGAAGGAGATCAAAACAAGAGAGCAACAGAAGGCCAGACAAGTTATCTACATATTTACAAATTACCTGAGATAATAAAAAACTAAAAAAACTAAACTAAGGTGCCTGAGCATAGCAGCAATGTATTGTATACTGTGCATGTTATACTTATACTGTGCATGATAGACAATGGACGTTAAGGAAAAGGAGCACAATAAAAAAAAAAAAAAAAAAAGTCAGTGCGTTATACAAGGGATTAAGGTGCAAAAGGTCAGTGCGTGTCCACCTAGAGTGGACTGACCCTAGTATAATCCGCAGGTAGCTCCATGAGGGAGTGCAACAAAAAGTCATTTGTACCTGGTGTAGTCCACAGGTGTGTCCGAGGGGGGGCTAAAGTCCAAGTCATTGTCCCTGGTATAATCCACAGGTGTGTTCAGGAAGAGCCAGAAAAGTCTGCGCCGCCTGTTGTCAGGCTGCTGAACAAGGCCTATGCCTCATTCAGGCTTATGCCCCATTCAGCATTCTGACAGCAGCCGGATTGAAACTACACCAGAACCTGGTGGTGGAACTCTTGATACTGCGGTAGAGCCCCTTGCCCGGTCGCGGTCGTTGTAGGGGGTAGTTGGAGGCGACCGCAGTCGCACTGTAGGGGAGAACCTTCTATCCACTGTGTGTGTGTGTGTGTGTGTGTGTGTGTGTGTGTGTGTGTGTGTGTGTGTGTGTGTGTGTGTGTGTGTGTGTGTGTGTGTGTGTGTGTGTGGTTTGTAGTGTGCACATAACCCACTTATAGTGTTGTGTGTTTTTACAGTTTTGAAGTGTTTGAATCCTCACTCTACTAACCCCTCTCTCTCCTCCCCTACAGTCTAACTGTGGTTTCTCTTGTGTATTTTGTTATAGTTCTTTTCTACTCTTTTAACATTACATTGTGATTAACTTGTTTAATTACATTGTAATATCAGTATGATATCATCAAGTGGCATTTAAAATAAATGTACTTGGTTATCTTGAGAAGCACGTCTCTGCTCCATTAATTTACAAACTAACCTGTGTTGCACTTCAGCGTGGTTACTTTAGCACTTTAATTGATTCCTTGGGTGAAACTCCCAAGGTGGCGTAGTCGAAGTTACTGATCTGTTATATTTCTGCCATGGTTACATATAGCAATATAGAGCTTTAACCTTTTACAAAAGACTTTTAAGTTTTAACCAAAAAATATTACTTTCCCTCCTTTTTACTATAACATAATCTGCTTAACCCTCTAGAACCTGAACTATGAAGGAAAGGTCAGAAAATTCCAAAATTTTTAAAAGGGACACTTTATTGGGTCTTAAAGGAGAATTCCGGACATTTTAAGTGTTATCTTTGATGTCTCGTTACTCACCTACCGACGTAAAAAGTGGTGTTCTTTTTTCCCAGAGATTCCCCTGTCGTCATTTTTTAAACCCCCTCCGTTGTCATAATGGGAATCAAGTCGGTTTTAACATTACAAAAACATTTATTTTAGACCTGTAGTATCACATATGATACAAATCATAAAGGACTATAGACCTGTAGTATCAAATATGATACAAACACTTTTGACATCATAAAAAACAAACTCAAATGCTAAATTTTGAGAGCTCATAAGTGCATTCAAGTTATCCAACACTTATTTCAAAATATTAGTAAAGATATACTAGGAAAACGTACCCGAACTGCTTAAAAAATAATTGTTTGTTAGTAGTGCATCAACCTCTCCTGTTTAGTTGATGGCAGCCATTTTGGGTCAGACCACCTGAGGCTCTGTAACTACCTGCAGTGCAAATGGTATGGTCCAGGGGGAAGTGGGGATGTGTCAGATATGATACAACAGGTTCTTGGTCCAAGTATTCATTACACTGATTTATAAAAAAATCAGTGTAATGTGTGTATCATATATGATACGTTTGGTGACATAGGGTTAATAGATCGCTGTTGGGCGTAACACTGTCATGATGAAGTATAAAATAGAGCATTAGGACATTCATTAATGAAAATACCCTAACAAAGATTAAATATGGAGATGCAAGGTTTCTGCCCTACAGCAACAACATGTATATGAGTTTAAGTGTCTGTTCTGTTCTTCTGTCTCTTATCTTTCAAGAGGACATTGATGTGAGCGGGGATTTCCTAATTAAAGGACTCTGAATCTTCCTTAATGAGGATCCTGGAGACCTTGTGCAGGAGTTCATAGTAAGTGACTGACTGTAAAGTTTAAATACATAGTTTACATACATACATGCACTGTGTACATCCGGAGAACATGCTGCATCATTTGCTCTTTTTCTTTGTTGAGCACTGGAACGGCAGCCTTGTGTTAACTCTGCTGTACTCATAACTACTGTAGTTGTATTACATAGTTGTGACTTAAACTGTCACTGATAGTTATTCTATCCCTCTCCTTTTTAGTGACTCTCAATGATTGCTATTTATTAAACAACTAACGACTAAACTGTTGGCTGAGAAACATGGGCAACTAATGATTGCTTTAAATCCCATCATGGTCATATTTTACCCCTGACTTAGTTGCACACCAGTGTCTCACCGAAAATAGCTGATCTACAAGTTGTTGTGAGGTTGTAGTTTTTGGTGCAGGACACGATACACAGCCAAGTAAAATCAGACTTTATTAAACCGCTCTGTATAGCTCTGGAAAAAAAGTGTATAGAGTGTTTGTTCAGTAAAATAAAAAGTGTATAGAGTGTTTGTTCAGTAAAAAAAAGTGTAAAGAGTGTTTGTTCAGTAAAAAAAAGTGTAAAGAGTGTTTGTTCAGTAAAAAAAAGTGTATAGTGTTTGTTCAGTAAAAAAAAAGTGTATAGAGTGTTTGTTCAGTAAAAAAAAAGTGTATAGTGTTTGTTCAGTAAAAAAAAAGTGTATAGTGTTTGTTCAGTAAAAAAAAGTGTATAGAGTGTTCAGTAAAAAAAAGTGTATAGAGTGTTTGTTCAGTAAAAAAAAAAAGTGTATAGAGTGTTTGTTCAGTAACAGTGTTAAATAACAATAGTAACCGCTCTGTAAGTATTTAGAATTGAAGTATTAGAGTATTTAGAATTGTATTTAAGTATTTAGAATTGAAGTAATAGTAAGTAATTTGTAAGTATTTAGAATTGAAGTAATTTAGAATAGTAATTTGTAAGTATTTAGAATTGAAGTAACAGTAATACTAACCGCTCTGGAAAAAAAGCTAAAGTGACACAGCTTCAAAAAGCAAAGTGCATCTCAATAACCACAGATGGATGGAATTCACAAGCTAATTGAGCTATATTACAGTCACAGCTCATGATATGACATGCGCATGGGAAATGGAATGGGAATAAAGCCCCCCCCTCCCTTAAATATTGTATATCATACACTTGTTATAGTGATATTATTGTATTGTGAGTTATTGGTATCCCTACTGTATAAATGCACATTGAGAGGAGCCTGTGTTGAATGCTGGTCTCATGAATACTTTTTGTTTTAACTCAATAATCCCTGTTGTTAACACTAGGATGTGGATGAGACACCTACTGAGGATGCCATGGGATCTTCTCAATCTAAAACACTGGCAGTGATGAACTTGACTATGTCGACTGATTAAACCTGGACTCTACTCGCAAAGTTTACTCAAAGAGTCTACCCACCCACTCAAGAATCTACAGACCGTCTACAAAGAGTCTATTCACAGACTACTCAGACTCTACTCAAACAGTCTACTGTCTACTCTACAAAGACTGTATTCAGGCTCTACTTGAGTCTACAAAGAGTCTACTCACATACTACTCACTGCAGACTTTACATGTACTTACTATACACAGACTCTACACACAGACTAAAAAAAAACATTTCGGGTGGTGGTTTTTATTGATAAATCCTGCAAGGACTGTTTGTTGTTCTGCCATTGCTCTGCAGTTTATATAATATAATAAAATATAATAATAAATATAATATAATAAATATATATATATAATATAATAGATATTTAATATTTAAATAATTGATACTGTTTAAAAGTGTTTTACATTACATAATTGATTATGACTTTTGTTTGCATTTGAGATAAAAACATAAACAGTTTGAATTGTTTGAATAAAATGATTACAACATGTAGCTGAAATAATAGAATAATGTTAAATAACATGACTGAATCATGTTGCCAGAACGTGATTAAAACATTTATAAATAACTTTGTTTAATTGCATTAGGTTAAGTTAATATTGATGTGTTTAACCCAGACAACTGGATCGAGTGCTGCAAAAGCAAACGATTAATGTATAACCAAGGTCCACTATTCAATCACTTAGATCTAACAACTTATTTTTTTCATTGTATAAGCTCACAACGCGTCGCATCACGTGAGCTTGGAGATCAGCTCTTTTCACTGCTTTGCCGCAACACTCTTGTATGATGAATTAGGGCAGGGGACCCCCGTTGAAGACCCTGAAGTAGGACATGTTTTAATTTATGACTTAATATAATAAATGAAAGGAAAAAAATAACTATATGGCGACACTAAACCACCATGTACTCACGTTTTAAAAAGTCTTCTCTGTTTGTGCTCCCAGGTGACACTGCTGGACCTGAAGCTTGGACTGGAGACAAAGTAGAGACAAGAAATCATTACCATGACTGAAGAATGACCTTAACTGAGGTTACATTTTAATCTACAATATATCATGATATCATTGTGCTTATTGTAGTTGTGCTTCATCTCATTTAAAATATTCAATCATTTATGATTATTATGATTGGCTCATTTTGGTTTCCCTTTGGGAACATGGTGCCTTAGTTACACCTCTAAGGCTTAGAGGTGTAACGATACAGTAACTGCATTGATTTTAACGATTCAGCTATATCGATATGCAAACAGCAAAATATTGTATCGTTTGACTTTGTATCGTATCAAATCGGTTTGCATTGCAAATAATCGATTGTATCGATACTAAGTACTTGTGCGTTGTGTTTAGCAAAAAAAAGAGAAAGGGGTTTATTTACTTTTCCATTACATATAGCTACACTTGGTTTATTAATAAATGTGTGTAATCTCTGTGTTCATGTCAGGGTGTGGCTTAGCTTTGTCCATATGTGTTCAAATACAATGTCCATGTATTTGCCAGAGAATCACTGTTTACTTATTTATATCCATAATAATAGATTTGTCCCTTAAAAAACCTGCACTATCCACACCTTTCACACAGATCTTTAAAAAAAATAGTTACTGTATCGATTTTAAATCATTGTATCGTCATGAATGAACCAATATCGTCCATGTTTCGCATCGTCAACCATGTACTGTGATGCGTATCATATCGCTGTTAAAATGTATCGTTACACCCCTTACCCACAGTGTGTGAGTGATTTGAGTACCAGCTGGTGTGAGTGGTGGCTTAGTGTGATTAGCTAACTACCAGGTGGAACTAGCTGGTGATTGGCTCCTGTGGTCTATAAAGATGGCTGTGTCCAGTTCCACATATGATATCATGTGTATTGATTGAAATGCTCATTAATGTGCACTGTCTCGGAAATAAACAAATAAAACAAAATCTAATATAACCTGTGCTGGATCACAAAATGTACTGTTTGCAAGAGAAAAGTACAGTAGTTGAAATGTATCACAGACATGTATATGTTCCCTAATATCAATGAAAAACAAAGCTCTTCATCTCTACATCCACACATAAATACTAGTGTAACAACTGATATTGAGGTTGTACACCAAGGTAAACAAAAAGGAGCACCGGCCAACAACCTACTCACTAGCATTGAACTGTACCGAAAGAACTCACCGTTATCTGCAGCCATGTTTTCTGAAGTCGAGTCGCTATCAGTATCCTGTTGGACACATTCATGTTATGTTATTGTTTTTATTCAGATCGTACATAATATGCATCATGAGGAGTATAAACATTTTACCACACCCCCTCCCTCCAACCCCCTCACAATCACGTACACATACACACACACATACACTATGCACAAAGACCATTTTAAAAAAATAACAAAACGATGAAGCTTGCACAAACACGCCATCTATTTGAATCTTTACCCACTTTCTTTTTTACACTTGTAAACCTATGATGTGACAAAGTTGATTCTGATTCTGATACTCATTAAATACACTAATATGAGTCTGGACACGGATGTAAACACAACTTCATAAATATAAAGTAGATTTGCTAAGTTGGAAAGTCAAGTTAAGGCCTTATTAATTCAATTGTATGGTGGAAGAAAAGGGCTTCCATGCATAAGCCAATGCAAATGAGTTTGGTCAAATTAAGAATCATGAATACACAGCTAGGAAAATGTGTTAATGTACCTACCAGCTGTTTCAACATTTTACAGACAGCAGTATCGATTCCCTCCTCATGTTTTGAAAAAACACGACTTGTCACTTCAACGCATTCTGTAATGAAAACAACCATGAAATGATCAAATCAAAATCTGGGTATTTGGCCCTTTGATAAATAAGAATCACTATATGAAACTAAACTATATTCCTCATCTATTACATGAATTACATGTATCGATTTTGGCTAAATATGTCTCAAGTATAATCTGGAATTTGCTGTAAATCATTTGACAAATGTATGTTATGTATAGTTTGACCATTGAAATGTATTTCTCCAATAGGCCTATACTGTATGTCCAAAACAAAGCTTTTGTTCAAGTTCAACAAGGAAAACCTCCCCTCCCTCTTTAATTCTTTTTACCAGGGATTTAGATAATGACACTAAACAGGCTCTATAGTCCTATGAAATGACCCTAACTTACACCATATCAAACCCTAGATTTAAAGGAATACTTCACCTAAGAAATTACTTTATTTCTATTGTTTAGTTTGCAAAACATTCCTTAACAGTGAATGAAGAATCCAAAAATGAAGAGAAGACTTGATGAATAGAATTAATCTGAGACCTGATTTAACAACAGCAAAACTATATTAAAAGTACAAAACATCGCTCATATTATGGTTTAGATGCTCTTCTGCCGAAGTATGATGAAAAACGTTTCCAAAACATCACCACAGAAGAAGATAATAGACTTTTAAAACACTTCCGTTTCATGCACGAGCAAAGAACGCACATGGGTGTGTCCGTAGGGTTCAACCGGAGCTCATTCACATGCACACGAGCGCTCAGGCGTGTGCGTCTTTTGTGTGTCATCCCAAAACCTATACCACTCGTGCAAGGACGCGCTGTGATTGGCCAATACGCTTGTGCAAGGACACGCTGTGATTGGCCAGTAGCCACTTTGAGTGGCAGTTGGGGCAAACGCTCTCACCAAAACATGATTTACCATTCTGTCCCTATCGGTACATAACTCGAACAGCGCTGAGTCGGCCCAAGCAAACTTCGCAACGTTCGGCACGGCAACTCGCTCGCTGGTGCCTCGCGTGGCTCAAGTTCTCTTGAGACACACTTCCGTGTTGGCAACAGAAGGGGGGCGTGGTGATAGCACAAGTGGTATAGGCTTTAGTATGTCGCTTCTCTTGTGCGTGAGCTGGTTAAACCGGAAGTGTTTAAAAAGTGTATTTACTTCCTCTATGGTCATATTTTGGAAAGGCACTGAACGGATTACGGCAAAAAACATTTAGCCCTACATGAGCGGTGTTTTGGAGTTTATGGATGTATTTTTGATATAGTTTTGCTGTTGTTAAATCAGGTCTCGGATAAATTCCATTCATGAAGTTCCTTCTTCATTTTTAGATTCTGGATTCACAGATGAGGAATGTTTTACAAACTAAAACTCTCGATGTAACAAATTGCTGTTACATCACGACTCATTGTGGGCTTGTAGATCAGGTACTTTTGCTCTTCGTTGTACGTAGTATAGGGTTTAATTATTGATAATCATAAATAAATAGTTATTTAAAAAATGTTCTTTATTGAAGTATATTTTTGCCATGTTTTGTATATTTAACAAACTTGAAATATTAATATAAACAATATGAAATATAAGAGTATGTGTGACTACATGTGTGTGTGACGTGCCTCAACGATTGGAGACCGGTCGCTCTAACACCGATTGTGAGTAAGTGTTTTGAGAGACTGGTGAGAGACCACATCTGCTCCGTGCTGCCTGCCACGCTGGACCCATGGCAATTTGCTTATCGTCAGAATCGATCAACTGACGACGCAGTTGCCTTGGCTGTACACTCTGCGCTCACCCACTTGGATAAGGGGAAGAACAGATGTGTGCGGATGCTTTTCGTGGATTACAGTTCTGCCTTTAACACAATCATCCCAACCAGACTGGTCGCAAAGCTAAAAGACCTGGGCCTGCACTCGACCATGTGCAGCTGGATTCTGGACTTTCTGTCGGGCCGCCGTCAGGTGGTGAGGATGGGTAACATCACGTCGGACCCCCTGACCCTCAACACAGAAGCCCCACAGGGCTGTGTGCTGAGCCCTCTCCTCTATTCCCTGTACACATACGACTGTACAGCCACGTACAGCTCCAACGTCTTCATCAAGTATGCGGACGATACGACAGTGGTGGGCCTGAAGAAGTTCAGAGTGAGCCCTCGCATCCTCAGAGCGTTCTATAACAGCACCATTGAGAGCGTTCTGATGAGCGGCGCCACGGCCTGGTTTGGGAACTGCACCGCAGCGGAGCGCAAAAATCTGCAAAGAGTGGTGCGAAGCGCATCGTGGGAGGGGAGCTTCCCGCCCTCCAGGGAATACACGAAAAACATTGTGTGGCTAAGGCTGAGAACATCATCAAGGACATTTACCATGCCAGCCACAATCTGTTCAAACCGCTGCCGCATCCACGGCCGGGCAAACGGTATAGGAGCCTGGCGAGCAGTACCACCAGACTCTTGAACAGTTTTTACCCAGCAGCAATCAGGCTGCTGAACAAAAACTAAGTTTGGTGACACTGCACAGACATGAACTGTGAAATGTGCTTAAAGGGACACTTTTTAGAAGCACTTTCATGACTTTTTAGGTTTTTGCACATAGTCACATTATTATTGTATTGTTATGTAGATTAGTCATTTATGCACTTTATGCCTCTCCTCTCTCTTTATGAGATGACTATCTATCTTTTAAACTGCAACTGAGCCTGCACAATTAAGAATTTCACCCACTTTACCTGTAATGTGATGTGACAATAAAGGTTGATTCTGATTCTATGTAGATTTACCTCCAAACAAAGGCCTCTTTTTGGGCTCAGGGTCCCAGCATCTCTTCATGAGGTCGACCAGGTCTTCTAATCCAGCTGCCTTCTGAACATCTATTTTATGAAGATCGGGTCTGTCTCCCTTTTGAATCCTGAAGGCCACCAAGGAATGATCCGTCCCTACATAAAATACAGGAAACATATGAGTGTGTGTGTGTGTGTGTGTGTGTGTGTGTGTGTGTGTGTGTGTGTGTGTGTGTGTGTGTGTGTGTGTGTGTGTGTCGTTTCCACACACACACTATGAATTTCATAGGCCTGGGTAGGTCACCCTGGCCTGCCGGAGATCTGCCCTGTTGCACACACTCCGCACAGCAGTACAACAGGTGTCCATCAGAGCGGTGAGGTCACTCTACTTTTGTATGATATTGATAGCCAAAACTTTTAATTCGTTTGCAGGTATTCTATAACCTGACGCTTCCAGATCCAAGAAGCTTACGTCACACATTTGTTTCTCAGCTTGGAAACGTAGTTACTCACCGCCCCCATATGGCAGAGTCAGGTTAGGTATTCTATTGCTTGATTTATATTAAGACTAATCATTTTGGGATTTTGCTGAATTTTATCAGATGTATTCATCTATATTTTGCTGTTGAAAAAAACATTGGTGCACATCGGTCTGTAGGACTACGGAATCCTCTCTCTCTCTCTCTCTCTCTCTCTCTCTCTCTCTCTCTCTCTCTCTCTCTCTCTCTCTCTCTCTCTTGTTGTGTATTTTGCACAAGTGTGACAATATAGTTGAAAGGAATTAGAAAGGTCCAGACCAGTAATGTTCCTCAAGTCGATTGATTGGACAAAAACAGAGTACAGAGCACAGGAGTCAGCCTTGCTGCTACATGGTGTGGCCGGAACAGAACAGAGCAAGAAGAAGAAGAGAGGCCGGTTTCTTTGTCCTCACAGTATTTATATGCAGACTTCACATGTGTGTGTATGTACTTGCATACATTGCCTTCGTGTGTGTTGGATGTGCACGGAGCTAGGTGTGTGTGCTACACTCACTCTCTCTCTCTCTCTCCTGTTTGGCCCGGTGATGCTTTTGTGTCATATTACACTGTGTTGCGGGATTCCGACGGTTCATACGAGGCTCAGAATCGGCCACTGTGGCCGTGAAGGCATGTCATTTTTCGAGGGGCACACGGCCAATGAGAGGGGCAACAACCGTCGTGGCCGCCGTGAAATTCCTGCCCTGGTGGGAAGTGAAACTTCCTCTCCCCAAAAACGTTTTGAGAGATAGGGCTACAATCTCACCCACAACCACTCATATTCAGTACTATATACTACTGTACATACTATATGTATATGTGTGTGTTTCTGTATGCATTCAATAATAATAATTACCTGGATAGGGACTCTCTCCAGTAAGAATGGTCCAGAGAATTATACCGTAGCTAATAGAAATGGGGAAAAGATGGAACAAGGTTTTCACACAATAACATTATAAACTAGAAAAAGTGCTCCTCTGTCTCCGCCAGGTCAGGTAGGCTGTTGTGGCCTCGTGGTGGCGCTATAATAGGCCAATGTGAAAAGGGTGCCATTTCTTCCTAGGCCTTGCACAGCAATCGGACACTGACTGCATTCATGATTTGAGGCATTTTGTGAAAAACATTTGTTTTGCTAAATTAGACCTGCTGCTGGCGCTATAATGGCATAATATAATGGATGGCATTTGTTCCTCAACATAGTGTGAATGTGCGTGCAAAGTTTGACCGCAATCGGACGGTGCGTTCATGATTTGCGGAATTTTGTTCAAAACAAGCCACTAATGCAAACTTTAGATCAATCTTAGCCAATCAGGATGGAATATGAAAAAGCAAACACATCCGTCTTGATCACATGACTATAGAGATCATGTGTACCGATTTGCTTGAAATTTGGATAAAATGGGAAGAAGTAGTATAAAAAATATGTTTTACATAAGTCGGCCTCCTGGTGGCGCTATAAAAGGCAGAGTGTGCATACAAAGTTTTACACAGATTGGCGCAGTTATAGGTAAAAACACGAATCGGCCTGTTATAGCGCCACCGTGAGGCTCATTTGAAAAAAATCTAATGGCATTTCTTTGTCGGCCTAATGGGAATGTGCGTGCAAAATTTCACAGAAATTGCATGCTGTGTTCATGATTTGAGGCATTTTGTTCAAAACGGAGCACTCCTGCAAACTTTGGAAGACATTTTTAGCCAATCAGGATGGAATATGAAAAATCTGAAAGAGCCGTTTTGTTTAATGACTATAGAGATACAGTGTACCGATTTGCGTGATTTTTGGACAAAATCTGTAGGAGTACTGTCAAAAAATATGTTTTTCACAAATCGGCCTCCTGGCGGCGCTATAAAAGGCCCATGAGAAACATTTGGGGCAGAGGTTCGGAATTGGCATCCAGGGAGTGTATGTGCACAGTTTCGCTGCGATCAAGCCAACGGTGCCGGAGATTAGCTGGTCACAGACGGACGGACACACAGACACACGGACGGACGGACGGACGGACAGGGGGCAAAACATACTCTCTCGCCATGCCTTTTGGCCTGGCGGAGACAATAAATAGTAAATAAATAAAATAATTTTGAGGACAGAGAAGACAGAACAACCAGGTGCTCACAGGAGATATACAAATGGTTAAAAGTAGTTAAAAGTATCAATTATGCTTACGGATCAACCCGAGCAAAAAACTGTTGATAGACGTTTTTTTCTCTGTTTTTTCTTGATAAAAAATATTTGATGACTATATATCATCAGGAGTTCACCTGTAAACATCATAGGAGCGAACACGATGGTAGTCATCTCTAAAAGCCTCAGGGGGGGTGAAGGCTGGAGTGCATCCTTTCTCACCCTTGCCCGCAGTCTCCTTAACACTGCTGGACACCGTAGACAAACCAAAATCTGCTATCTATTGAAAGAAAGAGGATAAGAGTATTTCAAACATATATGCTTTTGTTTAAGCAGGACAGTGAAGAGAATCAGGGCGAAGGTGTGGCAACGAGCATCACGGCCTGAGACGGGAATCAAACCCTTATGGTTATGTTGTCATGGCATTAACTGAGAGAGTAAACAGGGCGCTCCTCATTTCATTTCAATACAAAGTGAAAAGCATGTATATACTGTATACCTTGGCATTTAAGTTGGCATCGAGGAGGATATTGTCTGGTTTCAGGTCCATGTGTACAAGGCCGTTCATACTGTGGAGGAAGTCCATGGCCTGGGCCACCTGGCGGGCCAGACGGAACGCCAGGGGCCAGGGAGGAGGCTTAGACAGGGTCTGCAGGAGAGTCTTCAGGGAGCCTCCCTCCATCAGCTCCATTACTATACCCTGCCTCTCTTTAGAGCCCATGTTCGGGGGACGGCCCCGGTACATCCCATAGACCCTGGGTACATACTGGTGGTCAGCAGCTTCCATGTAATCAGCCTCTTGACACAGGGCAGCAGTGCTGCAGTATGGCAGGGGCCAGGTTAGGAGGAAAGAGACAGCAGTTATAATCCATACATGAAACTGACTTTCCTAGGATTGAAGATTATGACATAATTCTCAGTTGCAGATAAAATTCATAACATAATGATGAATTAGCTTTTTGATCATTGTCATCATACCCATCGCCACTATTAGGCAGCTTAATGGCCACTTCAATGCCCAAGTCCTTGTGGTTGGCCTTATAGACCAGTCCAAAGCCCCCTGCGCAGAGCCACTCCCAGTTCTCCAGGCTGTCATCGCCAATTATCCCTCTGCCACGCTTTGCCATCTCTCACCATAAGACACCATGAAAGATTAAACCTAGAGGAAGATAATTATAGGAAAATGTATAAGACAATTTTGCATACTACAGTATCATTCTATCATTCAAATACAGTATATGTATAGTACTTGTTTGCTGACCCTTATAGCATACAAAGTTCCCTTGACACATTTAAAGTTATGAAATCCATGAATATTCATCCGCAACATAAGTTATATTGCGCAGGTTATGTTACATAACTTCCATATTGTCTACAGACTCATAAGTAAGTAGGGAACTTTCACATTTGCTTTTATTTATTTATTTTAATGAAGTTTGCATTATGGTAGTCCAGGGCACGTTTTTATTCTTTCCCGTCCGTCCGTCCGTCCGTCCGTCCGTCCGTCCGTCCGTCCGCCCGCCCGCCTGCCTGTGCGTGTGCGTGTGTGTGTGTCTCTTTGTCTGTCTGTGTCTGTCTCTCTCTCTCTGTCAGACCAGACAGCTAAATTAGCTGCATTTAGACTTGACAAAAACTACTGCTGTAAGTGTCTAACCTGAAGTACAGGAAATTCCAAAAGGTTGGACAACAACACATACAGTAGTTAACAGAGAACATCAATTAATTGCTTGCCAGTATAGCCTAATTGGATATGGTTAATGTATTTGCATGATATAGCCTAATTTCAAATAACATTTGAATAAAGGGCTATTAAGTACACAAGATTTAACTGAAGCAAAAAAAGTCGCTATTGTACTAAAACACTGACAGATGAGGCAAATTAGTGTGGTAGAAGAGGCAGAACGAGACACGGTAGCAAAGATCCTTAAAGAGGTGGTGGCATGGTTTTGCACTTTTTCTGTTTTTCATGTGTCTATGAGGTTGATAGAACTTCATTAAGCCCCCTGGTGGTGTTTTATGTCTTCTCTGACTATTTTGAGTTTCTACCTGGAGGCTGAAACCTTGAGGGTCAAATGTGCCAATAGAGAAACAGCGCTTTAGTGACATAGTAGAAACATACCCTCCCCCTCATTATCATAACACAACAGGTGTGGGCATGAGGAGGAGGAGGGACTAGGACAGGTGGGTGGTGCTAAGGTGGTGGAGGAGGTGCTAAGGTGAGAACCAGGTATACTTAATGAACTGGAGGCGTGTCCACATAAAAACATAATTTTAACAATTTCTGTACACTTTTTTGAAAACAATCTTCCTCCTAGTATAACCATAATACCTGATGATTATGTTTTAGGGGGGGGGGGGGGTCACTGAAAATCACGGCACCCTGTCTTTAAATACCTAGACACTTTATACAGGGAAACAGTTCCCGCCTCAAAGGTACGTTCACAGTTATTATAGCATATTGCTTCAGCAACTGCTTACAATGGGATATCATCGCCCTCTGGCGATCACACAGAGCAATAACAGGACTCCCGGAACTCCAATGTCCATTGGATAAGGGTCTTGTGACGCAGAACTCCGGCGACCGGAGGGGGTATAAATACCATTGCGTCACAAGGGCTCGTCCTCTTCTTCCACTCTGCTACGCGAAAGCACACAGAGCCAACGAAGGAAATCTACGGAGAAACTGACGAAACCCTACACAACCCGCAGCGTTCACCTCGTGTTCCACGGGCGTTTTCGTTTAAAAATAGTTTATTTTTCGAAAAACTCCCGGACTCATCGACTTTCAATAGTTTTACAACGAATTATCAACTTTATTACTTTTTTTCCTATCCTCTCTGTTTTCCTGCCACGAGGCAGCGTGGAACGCTAAGCTAAGAACAGCTAACAAGCTAGGCTAGGCTAACGCTAGCCTTTTGTTTGTTTCGCCTCGTGTCGACGGAGAAAAGGAAAGAATGGAGGCGCCTCGTCCCTGCGCGCTCCGAGGATGCGGATTCCTGGTCGCTGCAGACGACGACCACCGCCTGTGCATCTCCTGCCTCGGTACCAACCACGCCTGGCTCGCCGTTGATGGCGATGGTAGTTGCGAGCAGTGCGAGATGTTCTCCAAGGCCCAGCTGGTCCAACGCTGGGACAGAGCTAGAGAGCTCGTAGCTTCGACCAGCGGCGGTGCTAGCCCCGAAGCTCCTCCAGCCAAGGCACCGAGGAGGCCTGCGGCTAGCACTAGCAACGGGGCCATGGGCCCCCCGTTCCACTCGGCCCCACGCGCCAGTGGAGCCGTCAAGAAGGTACGGGATGAGGAGGCCTCGAGGGCCGCTTCCTCATCACCCGACCCGGAGGACGCTGCCGAGGCCATCGGGCCGTCCCAAGGCAGCGACCTCACCGTCTTCTCCCCCACCACCTCCATCGCCGCCTGGGGGGACACTGCCACTCCAGACGGCAGCGGCTCGGACGGCTCGGACGACGATGAGGAACTCATCGTGGTGGTGGACGAGGACGGGGACGAAGACGTGGACGTCACGTCCTACCAGCAGACTCAGGAGGTCGCGATGGCCAGCCCGGACCGTCCTGAGCCTGCACCAGAACCGGCTCCGGAGGCAGCGGCGGCTCCAGAGGTCCCTAGCCAGGCGTCGGGACCAAACGTACTCAAACGGGCCATCGCCAGGTGCAAGCTGGCGCAGCCGATGGAGCCGGCGAAGACATCCATCGGGGTCCCCATCGCGGGGTTTCAAGGCCTGACTCCCCTCCCCCCTCGACACGTCGAGTCAAAGCTCGTCCCGGAGGCCTCCGGTGTGAGAAACGCCATCTTCTTGTCCTGGGGCGAGCAGAAGGAGCCGGGGAACCTTGGGTTCGTAACCGACATCCTAAACGGGGCCGAGTTGGGGGTCACTGGCATCCCGCCAATGGACAGAGAACTCGCCGAGGCCATTGAGATGGCCAAAGGCGGGACGGTGCGACTCAGCCACAGGAGTGGGCCCGTCTTCACCGACCACGCCAAGAGATCCAGATCCGCAGCGCACGCCACGCTCTACAAGGCTTCGGCTACAGCAGCGAAGATCCTCAACGTGGCCTCGCTGTTCCAGGGATCCGCCGCGGAAAAGCTTGCGGAGCTAAGAGCGCGGCACCTGTTGGAGACGGCATCAGCGGCTCAGGTGCACGAGGCCTTCACCGAAGACGCCGCGGAGCTCGCGAGGCTGGTCCAGCTCGCGATACTCTGCTCCTGCACTGCCCTGATGTGGACGGGCCGAGCCATGGCCCTCACCGCCGACATGGAGAGACTGCAGTGGCACCTGGCCTCCGGTTGTAAGGCCATATTGACCTCGGGTCTCAAAAGCCTCCCGCTCAAGCCAAACAACCTCTTCGACTCTGCTGCCGACTTGATCACGAAGACCAAGGCGGCGGAGAAGCAGCTCTAAGAGACGGCCACAGGCCTCCTCTCAACCCCCGCAGCCCCCGTCACGGCTAGGCCTCAACAGCGGGGAGCTGCGGGCGGCAGATGCACCTCCGGACGCAAGCGTGGAGCATCCGGAGCGTCCTCAGCCAGAGCTAGCTCCTGGGAGCGACCCGATAGCTCTCTCGGCGCCCAGGACGTGAGGCGTAAAGACGACAAGAAAGCTCCCCCACCTCCCCCCTCGTCTCGGCCCCGACGTAAGGACAGTGGGCCTCGGCGCGGGGCGTGGAAGGGTAAATTACATTCATTTCCCGGTTTTACCGGGCGAGCACCAGCTGATTGCCCCGCGACGGCTCCTCCGTTATCATGCGGGCCAGCTTTCGGACAGCACTTCAACGGGAAAAGGACTGGCGCTTTCCTTGCCAGGTCGGACAGAGTTGAGGACGAGTCCACCAGTGCAAAGAGACTAAGAAAGACGCTAAAGACAGTGAATACGGTTCAAAGTCATGTGTGTCCTTTCCCAGAAATACATGTAAAAAATGTACAGCCTGTGTGTGGAATAAAATCTGTTGCCAGAAACACAAACGCTCGTTTTTTCCCGTGCCATGAAAAGTTCCCGGTGGGAAACAGGGCCCTCTGCAACATTTCATGAGCCCTCAGTGTTCGCCATGTCCCCCAAGCAGACGGGGCGACATTCCAAACACTGTAGGGACAGACCCTGTGCATGCTGTAAACATTGTAGACCAAATGCAGGTAGAGAAACCTTTGCTTTTGAATCAAATGTATCAAATATGTCATGTAAAAAGGGGGTTATGTGCAGACAAAACTTTATTTGCAACTGCGACACAGCAGTTGCGCCTTCCGTCCGGCAGAGGGCGGCCAAACGCCTCTGCAGGACGGAGGGGGCACAAAATGGCCGCCTCCCCACACCTCGCCAAAATGGCGGAGGTGAGGCGGAAGTTTACGTCTCACAGAACCCCGGTGTTACACCAGCAAAAGTCCCCAGGGGGAACAATACTTCTGCTCCGGGTACACACACTACACAAGAGGTCCGTTCCTATCGACCTCGCCAACATGGCGGACGAGAGACGACGGAACTCACTCCAGCGGGCCCCGTGTTACTCCGTCAACATTCCCCTGGTGAGAGAGGTGTTCCGATCCGGGTAAGTACTGCACCGGGGCAAGGTTCCAGAACTACGTTTGGAGAGCCGACAGCGTCGCGTGTTCCCATGGGAACGGGCGCGCGCTCTCCGGCGAGGCCAGCATTAGCCCAGCTAGCGCTACCGAGCAATGCTACAGGGCGGATGTTTACAGTGTGCGGGATTCCCCGTCTACGTCATGGGCTTTCCCCACTGTCGAACGGTCAGAACCTAACGGGGCAGGTGAAGTCAGCAGCCCCCACCACCCCCTCGAATCCTCTAGCTTGATGCTTTGCCGTATGGAAAGCATGCAAACCGAATCCTTGGGTGCTGCGCACCGTGTTGAGAGGATACAGGTTGCAATTTTCGAGCACGCCTCCACTATCAGACAAGATAGTGTTCTCCCACGCGTCGGGCCAAGCGGCCATAACGCTGAGGGAAGAGGTTGCGGCTCTTCTGAGCAAGGGTGCCATCAGAGAGTTGACTCCGGATCAGAACCGACTGGGTTATTATTCGACTGGGTTATAGTATTTTCTGGTGAAAAATAAGTTCTTTGTGACTCACAATTGTCACATCGAAAGTGTATATGGACATGATGAGATTTGTTGACTCAACGTCAGTTCTGTGAGTTAAATTTGGTGAGGGAAGACTGTCACTTCAGCAAAAGCACTACGACCTATTCTGAACCTAAAGGGTCTGAACAGATTTCTGAAGGTTTTCAAGTTTCGTATGCTCACAACAGCGACGCTGTTGCCAACGATACGACGAGGCGATTGGTGGACGAGTATAGATCTCGAGGATGCTTACTTCCACGTCCCAATCTACCCGCCGCACCGCAAGTTCCTGCGCTTCGGTTACGAAGGCAAGGTTTACGAGTACACGGTGCTCCCGTTTGGCATGTCACTGAGCCCCAGGGTTTTCGTGAAATGCACGCAGGCGGCGATAGCTCCGCTGAGGTGCCAGGGTCTGCGTCTGGCGACGTATATAGACGACTGGCTGCTGGCGGCGGACTCCAAGGACACGGTGGCGCGGCACACGAAAGTGGCCATTGCGCACTTGCAGTCCCTGGGTTTCACAATCAACGCTCAGAAGAGCGTTTTGATTCCTTCCCAAACAGCTACCTTCGTGGGGATATCTTTGGATTCCACCACGATGGTAGCGCGCCTGTCTCAAGACAGGATGGCGGGTTTCTTGGCATGCGTTCGCTCCCTGCGCCTGGGGCGTCGGGTCACGTACAGAACATGCATGCAAGCCGCGGGTCTCATGGCGTCGGCCATACACCTGATATGGCTAGGCAGACTCCACATGAGACCTTTCCTACGATGGATGCGGTCTCTGAGGATACCGCATGACATGGGTTCTCGGAAGGCAACAGTGACACCACTGTGTGTGAAATCACTCGAACCATGGACGCGCGCGTCCTTCCTGTCCGAAGGTGTCAGGATAGGCGCGGTGGTGTCCTGGAAGGTGATCTCCACGGATACCAGCCTCTCAGGATGGGGGGCTGTCTTCGAGGGTCGCCCAGCCCAAGGGTTGTGGGACTCCTCGCAGAGGAAAGCCCACATCAACTACCTGGAACTGCTGGGGGTTTTCCTAGCTCTCAAGCATTTCGAGAGCCACATCGCGGGGTGTCATGTCCTGATCAGGAGAGACAACACCACGACGATGTATTATGTCAACAAACAAGGAGGCTTGAGGTCTCTTGTTTTGGACAGACTAGCGCGCGAGCTGACGCTCTGGAGCGTACAACACTTGGCTTCGCTGCGCGCCAAACATGTGCTGGGCCTCCTGAACAGCGGTGCGGATCTGCTGCCCAGGGGAGAGCTCCGGTACGAGAACTGGTCCCTTCACCCGAGGGTTGTAGACCAGATCTGGGCCCTGTTCGGCCGGGCCCAAGTCGACCTGTTTGCATCGAAGGAGAACGCGAAGTACTCGCAGTTCTTCTCGATCAGCCGTCAGGTCCAGTCGTTGGGGGTAGACGCTTTAGCGCACGAGTGGCCGAGCGTACTACTCTATGCCTTTCCACCCCTAGATCTGATCCGTCCAACACTGGAGAGGATCAGAATCCGGGGCGGAGTGGTCCTGCTGGTGTCACCAGCGTGGGGCTCTTGGAGGACGGAGATCACCCCCCTCCTCTATGATGAGCCGTGGCCCGTCCCCTGATTCAGGTTCCTCCTGAGGCAAGGCGGGGACGAGGTGTGCCACGGGGACCCTCAGAAGTTAGACCTATGGGTTTACCCCGTGAAAGGTCGAGCTTGAGCTCGCAAGGGCTGCCCCCTGACGTGGTGGCCACCATTCAGGGGGCTAGAGCAGACTCCACCAGGCGTCAGTATGACGTTCGGTGGAATATGTTTGAGACATGGTGCCTGGAGCAGTCACCTCCGGTGGTTGCTTTCCAGGCTCCTGTGAGAAGCATTCTGATCTTCCTGCAGGACAGGTTGGATCATGATTTGGCTTTCTCCACCATCAAGGTGTACCTGGCTGCCATCTCAGCTTGCCACGATGGGTTCGATGGCGAGACGGTAGGCTCGCAGTCGCTGGTGCAACGGTTTATGGCCGGTGCTAAGCGAGCTAGGCCAGTGAACAGACCTTTGTTCCCCAAGTGGGACCTGACCGTGGTGCTGGATGCACTATGCCGGCCCCCCTTTGAACCTTTTGAGACTGTAGATCTGAAGATCGCAAGTTACAAAACGGTGCTTCTGGTGGCCCTTTGTACGGCGAAACGCGTTAGTGACATGCAGGCGCTCTCTGTGAGTGAGGACTGCATGTGGTTTTCAGACGACGGCAAGAAGGTTTTGCTGAAACCCAACTTGGCCTTCGTGTCCAAAACTGGCGCGGTTGCCAGGGCCCCAGTGGAGCTGGGGACCTTTCATCCTCCGCCGTTTACTTCGGCAAAGGATAAACGGTTACATTGTCTCTGTCCAGTAAGGGCCTTGAAACTCTACTGTCAGAGGATAGCCATGGGCCGTAGGTCGTCTCAGCTTTTCGTCACCTTTGGCCGAGGTCAGAGGAAGGCGGTGGCTAAACCGACCCTGTCCAGATGGATCGTGGAGGCGATTCGGTTGGCGTACGTGAGTAAGGGGGTCCCTATTCCAGAGGGACTGAGGGCCCACTCTACTCGGAGCATAGCTGCATCTTGGGCATCTTTTACAAAGGGGTGTCGATGCAGGAGATCTGCTCTGCGGCTAACTGGTCGTCTCCCTCGACCTTTGAGCGAACAGCCTTCTGCCTGGCTGTTGAAGGCAAAAGGGGGCGAGGGGCGGGGCTGGCGGGGCTGGCGGGGCTGTGAGGCCACACCCCTTCCGGGCCCCTTCCGGGCATGGAGCCGTCTTAGCCGGCGTGCCTCGCTCTTAACAAACAATGTATCGCGACGGAGAGACACGCATTTTGGTATTTATTTCGGAGAAACGGAGAAAACAAACGAACGGTAAGAAACTCCAACTCAACTCATTACCTCAAGGCGTTATTGTGTACAGCCGAGCGTTTGTATGAGTTGTTGTCTCTTTCTCTTCACAGCATGTCAGAGCGTGCAACAAGTTGTGGTGATGAGAACTGTGGTGATCTTTCTGCTTATCTTGTCTTACAGGTCATAACACTGCTGTAGTTATTCAACTTACTCAAATTAGAGAGTCACGTGATGTGTTCAAACAAGATGGCTGCGTAAGGAGATCGTCTCTGGCATCTAGGTCACTATCCGCAACATTTCATAGTAGGGAACTTGAATTCGATTGGACTTTCTTACTTGGTATTACGCCATGACTTGTGGATGTTGTTTTTCTTTTCTTTTCCCTATCTTTTATTCTTAAAAAATCTTTTTTGTATTTTTGGATGAATGAAAAGCTTAGTGTTAAAGGTAGGGTAAGTGATTTGCATTGGTTAAAATAAGTGTTAAATAGCTCTATATTCTGATAGTACTCATTGCTATAGAGTGTTTGTTCAGTATTAGGAGTCTCCTTGTCTCTCCACCTCTTAATTAAACAGAAAATGCATTTTCGTTTCAGTTTCAGTTTCATTTCCAATTTTATCCAACCAGGACAGAGAATTAAATCAGGATATAGATTAAACAAGTGAAATTGGAAGTGATGACACTAAGAAATGAGCAGACAAAATTGGAACTGGAACACTATACAAATTAAGCTTAAAAATTGGTACTTTCTCCTGATTGGCTGAGATTTTGACACCTACCGAAAAATGTATTTTCTGTTTATTAAAGAGCTGGAGAGACAGGGAGACATCTGTTACTGAAAAAACACTCTATAGCAATGATTACTATCAGAATATAGTATTTTAACCTTTTAACAAAATACTTTTTGTTTTAACCAAAAAATATCACTTACCCTACCTTTAAATGCCAAAGGTTTTTGTTTCTAATTAATGTTTTTTAAAAAAAATCCTGTATTTAATGTTTTCATTTTCTTTCATTTTTCTTTTCCTTTTAAAAAAACAAAACAACAAATCTTTATATTTATATTGTGGACGAATGCATATCTTAACATCATGTTGTGTAGTTAGAGGAGGGGGGGGGGGGATATGGGGTGACTGAGGGAGCTTGAGGGCATTGCAATTGTTTTATTTCAATTTTTAGTTTTCATATAAAATCCCATGTCACTGCATTTTTTCTATTTTTGGTATTGCTCAAGGATGGGCTTGAATAACTTAGAACCAGGTTTTCGATGTTTTTATTGGTACTGTTAATACCACTCTGTTTTTGTCAATACCACGGCCGCTGTGCCTGCTGCACTGTTTAATAGAAGTTCCTTGCTATATTGTATACTTATACAACGGGGATGGGGATATTCTGTCCCCACTCCGGCATACTGGTCTTGGGGTAGCGGATGGGGGGGTAGGTGTGGGTGGGCTAGGGTTCCTGCAGCCGTTAGTTAGAGGATCACGGACCAAGCTAAGGGTAGGGTAAGCGTCTGCTTTTTCAGACGTTTTTTTGTTCTTCGTGTCTTTTACGTTTTTTTGTTGTGAGGAGTATATGTTTCACAGTGATGCTTATATGTTTTTGTTTTGTGTGCACAGAGTAGGGAAGCTGCAGTTTGGCCTTGGTGTTATCCAACAGACATCATGTCAGGCACTAACGCAGGTTGAGGCTTATGAGCTGGAACGTCAGAGGTCTTAATGATGTGGTCAAGAGGAAGAAGGTCTTAGCCTTCATCAAAGCTAAGAAATGTGACATAGTGTTTATGCAGGAGACCCACTTGGTAGTACAGGAAACTAAGAAGCTTTGTAGAGACTGGGTGGGGTTTGTGGGAGCCGCATGTGGCAACAGTAAGAGCAGAGGAGTGGTGACTTTGATTAGTAAGCATCTGCAATTTAAATGCCTTAAAGAAAGCACAGATGAATATTGGAGAATTTTGGTTATGCTTTGTCAGATTCAGGGCAATAGTGTTATTCTGGCTAATGTGTACGCACCAAATGTTGATGACCCCTCGTTTTTTGGCGTCCTTGAGGGGATGCTGAGTGCGATGGGGGATCATCCGATTTTCTTGGGTTCTGACTTAAACGAGGTCATGGACAAAGTCACGGACCGTAGCTCTACACTGGTCAGGTCATCCAGGGCTCAGGGCGCATTAGTAGACATGACAAAGGACCTGGGCCTGGTAGATATTTGGCGCATACAGAACCCTACAACTAGAGACTACACCTTCTTTAGCTCTCCCCATGGCTCCTTTAGCAGAATCGACTATTTTCTGGTCTCACAGTCATTGGTGTCCTCTGTCTTGTCAGCTGAAATCGGCAATAGAATCATTTCAGACCATAGCCCAATTTATTTGAGTGTGACGTCATTTCGTAAGCCAGAGAGAACATCTAGGTGGAGACTCAACTCTAGCTTGCTTTTGGATGAGACCTTCAAGGAGTCACTGAGAGCTCAAATCAATTTGTATATCGACACTAATGGGCCAACAGCCCCATCGGCAGGAATAGCGTGGGAAGCTTTGAAAATGTTTTTTTGAGAGGTTATATAATTCAACATGCATCGTTTAAGAAAAAACAAAATGTAGCTAAACTACAGGAGTTAGAAAAGAAAATTGGCATTGCGGAAGAGAAACTCAAAAGTAGTGTGTCCTCAGAAATTTTGACAATCCTAACCAAGCTAAAATACGACTATAATTTAATTATGACCCAGAGGGCAGAATTCTCCCTATTTAGGGCGAGACAGAAATATTTTGAAGAGGGGGACAAGGCCGGGAGATTACTCGCTAGATACATAAAACAGAGGGAAGCAATGAGCGCAATCCCCATCATTAGGGGAGGTGATGGTCGTCTTGTAGCTGATCCAAGGGAGATTAATTCAGAGTTTCGGGAGTTTTATAACCACCTATATACTTCCGAGACGGAAGTTGGCAGAGAGGAGATTACTACTTTTCTTTCCACCCTTTGACTTACCGAGGCTATCTGAGGATCAGGTTAAAGGTCTTGACCTGCCCATTACTGTGGGAGAGATAATGGAAGTTATTAGGATGCTACCCACTAGCAAGGCCCCAGGCTTGGACGGCTTTACCTCAGAATTTTATAAGGCATACACAGAGGAACTAGCACCGCTATTATTAAGAACATATAACGAGGCTTTGGAAAAAGGACATCTCCCTCCCTCTTTAACCGAAGCGGTTATTACACTCATCCCAAAAGAAGGGCGGGACCCCTTAGACTGTAAGAACTATAGGCCAATTAGCTTAACCTCATGTGACAGTAAAATGTTTTCGAAGATACTAGCTAACCGTCTGGATAAGGTCATTACATAATTGATTCATCCGGATCAGGTGGGCTTTATACGATCCCGCTCCTCGTCAGATAATGTAAGGCGTTTGGTTGATAATATGTGGGCCACTCAGGATGACTCCGCCCCTTTGGCTGCCATTTCTTTAGACGTGGAAAAGGCATTCGACAGGGTGGAGTGGCAGTACTTGCTCTCTGCCCTGGAAAGTTTCGGCTTCAGTAAGAACTTTATTAAGTGGATCGGACTTATTTATACTCATCCCACTGCATCAGTAATGACCAATGGTCTCATATCCGCGCCGTTTCGGTTGGGAAGGGGGACAAGGCAGGGAGATCCGGCCTCGCCCTTATTCTTCGCCGTCGCCCTGGAGCCCCTGGCGGCTGCAATTCGCAAAGATCGGGCATTCCCAGGCATCACATTTGGTGATAAGTGCCATAAATTAATGTTGTATGCCGATGACATACTTTTGTTTGTCTCCGACCCGGAGCGCTCCCTCCCCGCTTTGTTTAATATTATTGACACTTTCTCTTCCATATCAGGGTACAAGGTGAACTGGTCAAAATCAGAGGCCCTACCACTCACGTCTTACTGTCCTAAAACACTATTTCAGACCGGCTCCTTTGAATGGCCCAAAAAGGGATTAAAGTATCTAGGCATAACCTTTCCTCCTAAATTGGCCGATTTAGTAAAGACGAACTTTGACCCACTTCTGGATAAACTACGAACCGATGTAGAGAGATGGTCTCCATTGTTTCTATCAATGTTTCTATCTCCATTGTTTCTATCAAACATCATTAAAATGAACTGCGTTCCAAGACTCAATTATTTACTCCAGGCCCTTGCGGTTAAAATCCCACTACAATATTTCAAACAATTTGATCAAATTTGTTGTAAATTCCTTTGGAACAACAAACGTCCCAGAATGAAACTGAAAAAACTTCAGAGGCCAGTGGATAAAGGTGGCTTGGGTGTACCTAATCTCCTACTTTACCACTATGCATTTACCATGAGACATATGGTACAGTGGTCTCTTCCGCCGGAAAGGGCCCTGCCATGGTTTAGTCTTGAGAGCGCACTATGTTCACCTGTCAGACCCATCGACTGTCTTTCAACCAAATTAGACTCAATTAGTCGTTCCCATCCAATTGTGTCTCATATTCATTGGGTCTGGAAGACGATATCCCGCATGTTTAAATTCAATCCGTTTCTCCATTCGGCGGCTGGAATATGGCATAATCCTAAACTCTGTATAGGGAAAGAGCCTTTTCATTGGGAAGCATGGTCTCAACGGGGAATTACAATATTAGGAGATGTATACCAGGAAAACACTCTAAAATCCTTCGAAGTCCTCAAGACAGAATTTGACCTGCCCAATGGCCACTTTTGGCAATATTTGCAACTACGGCATCTACTGGTTAAGACCTTTGGATCTCTCACTGTAGGCCCCCCAAAATTGAAAAGGTGGCGATGATCCTTAGAATCTTCGGACAGGGGCATGAGGCTTCCATATACTATGCCATGCTCCTGGAGGTCTCTGACTCTAACATGATGGTGTCTAAGACGCCTTGGGAAAGGGACCTTGGAGTTTCAATTTCAGACGAGGAATGGGCCAAAATCCTTAGGAACGGCAAGAAAATGTCTAGAGAACTGCGTACGAGATTGATTCAATTTAAAATTATAAATAGGATATATTGGACCCCGTCAATACTATTTAGGGTGGGCCTTACCGAGAGCCCGGAGTGTTGGAGGTGTCAGGATAGAGATGGTACCTTAATGCATATTCTGTGGAGTTGTCCAAAAATCCAGGTCTATTGGGCTGCTATACATGTGAAGCTAGAAAGGATGACAGGGCTGGTTATCCCCTTCTCCCCCAGGCTCTTTATTCTGGGCGACCCTTCCACTTTAAGAACTGTCTCTCCCGCCTTAGCTGAGTGGATTCAAACGGCCCTTATGCTAGGCAGGAGATTGGTGGTCAGGGCCTGGAAGGACCCATCTGCACCGGTTCCTTCTCTGTGGTTTACTTCCTTGGGTCAACTGGCCGCATATGAAAGATTGTCTTATAGATTGCTCAACAGGATGGATAAATATGATTTAAAATGGGGACATTATCATCTACATGCTACGGGTCTTGGATGACGTTCCGGCTCAGTGTGAGCTTCAATAACCATAAAGTGTCTTGGGTTAGATTTGTCTGGGGTAGGACTGGGGTAGACTGCGGGTGGTATGCTTTTGTGCATTGTATTTTTGATTTTTCTTTTCGTTGATGTCTTTATGTTTTCAAGGTTTGTTTATTTGTATTATGTGTATGGTATGTCTTGTCTCGTTCAATGGTCAGTAATGTCGCTATTTGAATATGAATGTTATTGTGATGTTTATTGTATGTCTTGTCTAAAATATGCTTGCATCAATGTTGAAAGAAAATTCTCTGTATGTTTGTCTAAAAAAAGGAAAAATAAAGTACAAATCATAAAAAAAAACTTACTCAAATTACTCTTTTGTTTGATTGCTTATGTTACTTATCATAACACAAGTTGGCTTCAATATCGCTTCCATTTGTATTTCATAGACCTGGCTTCCCCCTAGGTATGACTATCATGTCGTCTCCTTTGAGGAGCAAACGTCAGAAATGGACCACAGCACATTTTGCGCTACTTTGCGGCTCCCATTTAACACTGAAGAACGCATTAATCAGTGGGTTCTGGAGACAAAGGAGGCCGCCGTCACATGGAGGTTCTTAGGCCACGCACCCTCGACTGGCAAAAAAACAACAACATGTGTGTATATATCTGTTTGCAGTGATGTATTTGAGCACTTTTAAAACAAAAACGTGTGTATATATCTGTTTGCAGTGATGTATTTTGTACAAGTTTGATACTTTTGTGTGATTGTTGCATGTTTGCACTAACTTTTAACTTGCATGTGTGCTATTTGTATGTACAGTTTTTATATGCTAAAAAGCTAAATTAAGTTTGCACTTGCATGTATGCAACATTTTATATTTATTTGTTTTAAAAAATGCTGCTAATTGTCCCAAAAGTGTTATTAAGTATAGGGGAAATGCTGCTAATTGTCCCAAAAGTGTTATTAAGTCTAGGAGAAATGCTGCTAATTGTCCCAAAAGTGACTGCAAAAGATTGCTGCTTGTTTGAAAAATCTTTATAACTGTGTTTTCACATGCCAATAAAGCACCTTTGGAATTGAAGCACAATGACAAATATTCTCCGCCTTTCTAATTAAATATCAACACTTTGCTATGTGGACCATCAACCCAAAATAGACCTTTGTTGACCCCCGGAGGAGAATTCACGTCATGGCATCAGGCCTGTACTGGGGTTCACAAAAAAAGAAGCAGTTTTTTTTATCAACCCTATTTTATACTTTGTTATACAAAGGTGTTGTGCAGTAGCTTTGTAGTAGTTTTGACCTTGTAGATCAGCTGAAAATAGATAATCTTATAACAAACACAAGTTTGTTCTGCTTATTAAAGTGCAGGAGTAATTCTAGTGCTGAGATGCTCTCAGCAGCAGGAGCCAGGAGGAGCAATGTTAGAAGCAGGTTTTTTTATCAACCCTATTTTATACTTTGTTATACAAAGGTGTTGTGCAGTAGCTTTGTAGTAGTTTTGACCTTTTAGATCAGCTGAAAATAGATAATCTTATAACAAACACAAGTTTGTTCTGCTTATGAAAGTATTTCTTTCGGAGAAACGGAGAAAACAAACGAACGGTAAGAAACTCAACTCGTTACCTCAAGGCGTTATTGTGTACAGCCGAGCGTTTGTATGAGTTGTTGTCTCTTGTCAAATACAAAAGTAGTCGTAGTAGTTGTGAATATTTATTTTTGTTTCTCATAAGCGTGCATCCGTTGTATTTTTGTTTCTCATAAGCCTGCATCCGTTGTATTTTTGTTTCTCATAAGCGCGAAGTGCATCCGTTGTCCGTCAACAACACAGCCGTCTGTGCCTCGATTTCTGTGCTCTGTCTGCGCTCGCTTGGTGTGGGCGGGGCTAGCGCCGTCCAGGATGTGACGTAGTAACTAGGGGCGTCGCTTCTGCCTTCAACAGCTTTCTACAGCCTTGATGTTGCGGCGTCAGAGATGGCACGCACAGTCTTGGGTTTAGGAGCTGACTCCAGGTAGAGAACTATGGACATGCCTTGGGGCATGTCTTTTCTCCCTGTGTGAGTGCAGTTGCTAGTTCAGGGTAGGAAATGCGATGTGTGCCCAGGGGCAGGCGTCTCTTCCTACCTGGCTGGCTCTCTTTGCCCTCCCGGGACTGGCCAGGCATGGTCGAGGGAGGAGGAGGCCTTGGTTTCTCTGTCATTGGCTGGATAATCTAGGTTTTATCCAGGGCTGATGACAGGGACAGGACTTGTGTCTGTCAAGGTCTTGCCTTTTCAGTCCTGTGCGTCCCGACCCTTGGGGGTCGGGGGTGCCTGTTGGCCAGGGTCCTGCCGGGGGTGGGACTTGTGGCCCTGGGCATGCACCTGGGTAAGGGTAGTCACAAACTATGGGGCTCCCCCGGGGGGCGTGTATGTGTCCCATAGTAAGCAGTTGCTGAAGCAATACGCTATAATAACATAGGGTTACGTATGTAACCCCGGTTTTATTAGTAGCGTAAGCAACTGCTTACATTTTGAACCCCCTCTGTGTGCTTTTTGAGCGAAGCAGAGTGGAAGGTTTCAGAGGACGAGCCCTTGTGACGCAATGGTATTTATAGCCCCTCCGGTCGCCGGAGTTCTGCGTCACAAGACCCTTATCCAATGGACATTGGAGTTCCGGGAGTCCTGTTATTGCTCTGTGTGATCACCAGAGGGCGATGATATCCCATAGTAAGCAGTTGCTTACGCTACTAATAAAACCGGGGTTACATACGTAACCCTAGGTTTTATGGCTGTACCCAGCACTCAGGAGAGTGTGTAGCCTGATTATCAGCCTGAAGCTGCGTGGAGCTTCAGTCTGAAATTGGCTGCAATGATTCAAATTTCCCTAAACCAATCACAAGAGATCTACGGATCCGTCTACATCTGACGTCATCGCACAGCTTGTTTTAGCAGATATTCGCTGATTGGCTTGTCGTTAGACCACCCCCACCTCCGACTCTGATGTGACAGATTTTTCTTCGATCGTGAAAAGCCAGAGGCTCACATTATGACACCAGACCAAGAGGAGCTCACTCAGAGAGTGGGCGGGGTCTATGGTCTGGAACCAGGCTAGAGAGTGTGTGCAGTCCTTTATTTTGAGGCTTAGAGAGCTGCATTGCGGGTTGCTGCGATACGACCCAGGCACCGCCCCCTCCGATGCCGTCCTCCGGGACCAGTTGCTTATGGGGCTGTCTGAGGGTCCACTTGGCCAGGCCCTAAGGGTCTATGCCAGACGACATCCGGATGAAGATTTTGCAACATTACGTGAAGAGGACCTTTTGCACGAGAGCTGCTGAAATAACCTGTCATGCTGTTAACCCTATACCTGTTCCAAACCCACCACAGGACTCCGCCTGGAAAGAGATTCTAAAGCGAGAAATAATGGAGGATGTCAAGACGCAGATGCAGGAGTTAACGAAGGAGCTCATGCGCGAAATTCGACCGCTCTTCCAACCTGTTGCCATCGACGTACGACCTCGCACTCCTGAGCGACGCTATGCACCATCCCAGAGAAATGAGTGGGACGAGGGAGGTAGGCCAATATGTTGCCAGTGTAGGCAATCGGGTCACATAGCGAGTTTTTGTAGAGCCGACCGAGCACCATTAAACTAGGACGCCATTAAACTAGGTCCGAGGGGCAGGGGTTGAGCACTCGCTCACAGAATCAAGGGCTAACAAAGTTTTTATCGGGCTATGTCCGACCATTGGGATAACTATGGAGGGGGTCCAACTACAGGGTCTATTAGATACAGGGTCACAAGTCACATTGATGCAGCAAAGCCTATTTGATG
This sequence comes from Gymnoscopelus braueri, assembly GCF_963280865.1. Taxonomy (NCBI): domain Eukaryota; kingdom Metazoa; phylum Chordata; class Actinopteri; order Myctophiformes; family Myctophidae; genus Gymnoscopelus; species Gymnoscopelus braueri. Next base: position 51,782,366 of record NC_137612.1, on the reverse strand, counting down.
AAAATTTCTCACAAGAAAAGCTGAGTAAAAGCCCTCTTGTCTTAAAATTGAGAGCAGCTAATGGTCTTGACCTACCCTACACTAGCTATGCAGTGTTAGACCTGGAATTGGAGGGAGTGGAAATACTGGGGAGGGGGGTTGTGATAGAAAAAGGTGAACATTGTACCCAAACACTGATTATTGGCATGAACGTTGTGAGGGCTTGTTGGCATGTGCTCTTTAAATGGCCTAGGAGGTCTGCTTTTCCCCTCCAACAGGGGAAGGCCCTCTGGCAAAATGCTTTCGCCACCTGCAGGAGGGTGGAGGCGGTGACGAACGATGATGGATCCTTGGCTATGTGTGGCCTGTCGGCCGACAGAGGATTCGAGTCCCCGCCAAGAGTGAAGTGGTCGTGTGGGGCCGTGCATGGAAAGGGCCGCATGGAGCTGATTATGAGGCCCTGATGGAGGCGTTGCCTGATGTGAGGGACCTTGGAGTGCCCTGGTCACAGTGCGGGGTGGTCGAGTCCCTGTGCGAATCTGTAACCCCCACTCGTACAGTCTGTTTGTGGGTTGCTACCAGAAGCTGGGGAAGCTGTATCCTGTGGAAGATGCCGATGTCCGAGGCAGTAGGGACCTGAGCCTGTCCATGGGAACCGACGGAGCGGTGGAAGTGTCCCTGGTGAGCGTGGAAGGCGACGAACCGGTGCAGACCTTACCCGAGGAGATGTAGGCACTGGCGGATCGAACTGACCTACCTGGACAGCAACAAGAGGAGCTGCAGGCGATGCTGTATAAATGGAAGAAGGTATTCGCAGTCCATGATGAGGACTTTGGCCGGACAGACGTGGTGTAGCACCAGATCCCTACCGGGGACGCTGCACCTATCATGTACAAGGAGATGAAGACCTTGCTGAGTGACATGCTGGAGAAGGGAGTCATCATGGAGAGCTGCAGTCCGTGGGCCGCACCAATTATCCTAGTGAAAAAGAAATATGGCGGTTGGCGGTTTTGTGTGGACTACCGCAAGCTGAACACAGTGACCCACAACGATGCCTTTCCACTGCCTCGTATTGAAGAGACACTTACCAGCCTGACCAAGGCCCAGTTGGGTGCGGTCCTTGCCCAGGTCCAAGAGGGCCAAGAACGGGTAATTGCCTATGCGAGCCGCAGTCTACACCCGACTGAGCAAAATTACACAAATTACAGTTCCTTTAATTGGAGCTTTTGGCTCTTAAATGGGCCGTGACTGAGACATTCAAAGATAATCTAACCGGTGCCCAGTTTACGATATTTACAGATAATATAGTCTAGATAGAAAGGGGGGTCCACGTGCATAGGGTGGATTTTTTGACGCCACCTGTTTTTTCTTAATCCTTGAAGGGTGTATTTTAAGATTCTGCCAGGTACCAGGCTGAAAAAAATTCCCATGGGGTTCATTTTTAACCCTTTGTTACACATATCCTACCCAAATCCGAAAATGGGAAAAAAAGGAAAACAGAATAACTATTGAAATAAAGAACTTACAGGGACAAATGAACACATGTTTCCATACAATTAGGACCCAGGGAATTCATTAAAATTGTTATTATTAAGATTCAAGCACATCTTGACTCCATTTCGGGGCAAAAACTGCACAAAAATAGCTGAAAATGTTCGGATCACATCTATATTTCCCTTTTTAGTAAATCCTTTAGGTGGATTTCTCCTAGCCAACTGATTTTTCTTGATCCTTGAAGGGTGTATTTTAAGATTCTGCCAGGTACCAGGCTGAAAAAATGTCCCATGGTGTTCCTTTTTAACCCTTTGTTACACATATCCTACCCAAACCCGAAAATGGAAAAAAGGAGAAAACAGCATAACTATTGAAATAAACAACCTACAGGGACAAATGAACACATTTTCCCAGACAATTGGGACCCAATGAGTTAATTAAAATGGTTATTATTAAGATTCTAGCACATCTTGAATCTATTTCAGGGCAAAAATGGCTAATAGTACACTGGACAAGATAAATTAGGTTATTATTGGAGATAATAATCTGAACAAGATTCTTTACAAGCTGTTATGCATTATATTGTTTGTGTAATCAAGGCCCAAACCTATTTAAAAATATATTCCTCATTAAAAACAAATGTAATTGCAGTTATTGAGGTATTGAGAAGATACAGAGAGGAATTAACACATTTTCCACAGTAAAATGTTTATTAGATGTCAGGACAAAAACTGCACAAAAAAGAGAGCAATACAATTATATTACATCATTCAAGTTCTGACCTTTAATTAAGCAGTATGTGCCCGACTGCATCATCATCATCATCATCACTAAAGAGGTCATCCTCCTCTTCATACTGATATTCTCCATCCTCCTCATCCATATTATTGTTGGAGGAATCTGCTTCTTTCCCAAGAGCTTCTTGCTCTTCTGGGCCAGAATCGGGAATGCTTCAACGGAACAGGTCCTGAAGGTCCGTAGGGCACTTGCCTGGAATGCCTTGCATGGGATGAGGAGTGTGGAAATCAGACATGGGAGAAGGCGGCTGATTGTAACTACAGTGGAGCCAGTACTGCTGTATGGGGCTGACTGCTGAGACATGAACCCTCACAGTGGAGTCAGTACTGCTGTATGGAGCTGAGACATGGACCTTCACAGTGGAGTCAGTACTGCTGTATGGGGCTGAGACATGGACCCTCACAGTGGAGTCAGTACTGCTGTATGGGGCTGAGACATGGACCCTCAAAGTGAAGTCAGTACTGCTGTATGGGGCTGAGACATGGACCCTCACAGGTGAGTCAGTACTGCTGTATGGAGCTGAGACATGGACCCTCACAGTGAAGTCAGTACTGCTGTATGGGGCAGAGACATGGACCCTCTCAGTGAAGTCAGTGCTGCTGTATGGAGCAGAGACATGGACCCTCACAGTGAAGTCAGTACTGATGTATGGGGCAGAGATTTGGACCCTCACAGTGAAGTCAGTACTGCTGTATCGGGCAGAGACATGGACCCTCTCAGTGAAGTCAGTGCTGCTGTATGGAGCAGAGATTTGGACCCTCACAGTGAAGTCAGTACTGCTGTATGGGGCTGAGACACAGGGGAGTCAGTACTGCTGTATGGGGATGAGACATTGACCCTCACAGTGGAGTCAGTACTGCTGTATGGGGCTGAGATATGGACCCTCACAGGGGAGTCAGTACTGCTGTATGGGGATGAGACATTGACCCTCACAGTAGAGTCAGTACTGCTATATGGGGCTGAGGCATGGACCCTCACAGGGGAGTCAGTATTGCTGTATGGAGCTGAGACATGGACCCTCACAGTGAAGTCAGTACTGCTGTATGGGGCAGAGACATGGACCCTCTCAGTGAAGTCAGTGCTGCTGTATGGAGTAGAGACATGGACCCTCACAGTGAAGTCAGTACTGATGTATGGGGCAGAGATTTGGATCCTCACAGGGGAGTCAGTACTGCTGTATGGGGATGAGACATTGACCCTCACAGTAGAGTCAGTACTGCTATATGGGGCTGAGGCATGGACCCTCACAGGGGAGTCAGTACTGCTGTATGGAGCTGAGACATGGACCCTCACAGTGAAGTCAGTACTGCTGTATGGGGCAGAGACATGGACCCTCTCAGTGAAGTCAGTGCTGCTGTATGGAGTAGAGACATGGACCCTCACAGTGAAGTCAGTACTGATGTATGGGGCAGAGATTTGGACCCTCACAGTGAAGTCAGTACTGCTGTATGGGGCTGAGGCATGGACCCTCACAGCACAAAAGGAAAGGGCCCTGGATGGAGTCTACACAAGAATGCCACGAATGGCACTAGGTATCACATGGACGGACCACATCAGAAATGTGGTCCTCTATGGGGACCTACCACGGATCACAGACAAAGTCAGAGAGAGAAGGATGAGGCTGGCAGGGCACTGCGTCAGGCACCCAGAACTAGAGGAATGCAAGCTGACACCATGGGAGCCAACCCAGGGCAAAGCCAGGAAAGGCAAGAAGCACCACCTACGTAGATGCACTGTGGCACGACAGCTTAGCTAACAACACTGTAGGGGCGGCAGTGGCTCAGGGGTAGAGTGGCCGGGTAGAGTGAACTGAAAACCGCAAGGTTCACAGTTCGATCCCAGGCTGGGGCGCTCCCCCAGATTAGTGTCGAAGTGTCCTTGAGCAAGAGGCTGAACCCGTAATTGCTCCCTTGCATGGTTTCCTCCGCCATCGGTGTATGAATGTGTGTGTGAATGGGTGAATGGCACAATCAATGTAAAGCGCTTTGGATAAAAAAGCTATATAAATGCACCATTTACTGTAGAGCGCAAGATCCTGATGTTAGATTGGAGAGTGTGGATGGCAGTGATCCAGGAGTCCCGAGTTGGTGTTGGCTAGACCACACTCTGTCCTGAAATAGAGTCTAGATGTGCTTGAATCTAATAACAACAATTGACTGGAAAAATATGTTCATTTGTCCCTGTAGGTTGTTTATTTCAATAGTTATGCTGTTCTCTCTTTTTTCCCATTTTCGGTATGAAGGGGTTAAAAAGGAACACCATGGGACATTATTTCAACCTGGTACCTGGCACAATTTTAAAATACACCCTTCAAGGATTAATAAAAAACAGTTGGCAAGGACAAATCCACCTAAGAATTTAGTACAAAGAGAAATAGATAGATAGATAGATGCGCTTGAATCTGAATAATAACAATTTTAATGAATTCCTTGGGTCCTAATTGTATGGAAACATGTGTTCATTTGTCCCTGTACGTTATTTATTTCAATAGTTATGCTGTTTTCTCTTTTTTTCCATTTTCGGGTTTGGGTAGGATATGTGTAACAAAGGGTTAAAAATGAACCCCATATGACATTTCTTCAGCCTGGTACCTGGCATAATCTTAAAATACACCCTTCAAGGATTAAGAAAAAACAGGTGTATCAAAAAATCCACCCTATGCGCGTGGACCCCCCTTTCCATCTAGACTAATAACCCTGTTGCGCATCTCCAAACAGCCCGGTTGGGCGCAGTGGAGCAACGTTGGGCAGCCCAATCCTTCACGTTTGAGATAAAGTATCGACCCGGTAAGAACAACGTCAATGCAGATGCGCTATCGAGGTTCCCAGTGCAAGCCTACGTGATGGCTGTGGAATTGACGCCGGCAGCTAGGGAGGACGGGTGGGCTGGGAATGAATGGCGGGAGGCACAGAGCAGGGACCAGGACATCCAGGTGGTGAAGAGGAGTGTGGAGAGGAAGAGGCCCCCTACCCTGATGGAGAGGAGGAGTTGGTCCCGGGAGGCCTCGACAGTTGCTACGGCAGTGGACGAAGCTACAGGTGGCAAAGTGACTGATCAATATACACGAGAAAAGTATTCACAATGTGTCTGTCCAGGATCCAGGAGGGAGGAGGTGTGGAGAGGGATACATGTAGCCGCTGCGTACGCTGGGTTGGATCAGACTTGACGCAGCTCTAGTGTCGTTTCTACTGGCCTGGAGTGGCATGGAGGGGGCGGTGCGTCAGTTCCAACAGGGTTGTGTCGCCTGCAGCCTGCAGAGAGACAGGTTAGAGCCTCGGACCCCCTTGCAGCCGTTTGAAGTATCGTATCCATTAGATTAGAGGTAGTGGCCATAGATTTCCTCACCTTAGGCAGACCAAATGACACTTGGCAAATTATTCTTGTAGCTACTGATTTATTCACCCGTTATAGTTCGGCCAATCCAAACCAGGATTACGTCACCAGCAGCCAGTTGGGGAGGAGCTGGCTGTGGCGTCCCTGGCATGAATGAGACCCGGTTCATTCAAAAGAGACACTGAGAGAGGAGGTTGTGTATTGAGCCAGGTAAAGGGACACAGGGAGAGCGCTCACACGCCGAGACCGACAGAGAGACAGACGCTTTGTTATTTTCAAAAGGTTGTTATACTAATAAAAAAATTGTGTACTGTTTCCTTTCCACCTCTGACAGACACACACACACACACACACACACACACACACACACACACACACACACACACACACACACACACACACACACACACACACACACACACATTACATTACATTACATTATATTACATTACAGTCATTTAGCAGACGCTTTTATCCAAATAAGTGCATTCAACATAGGTAGGGAACGAAACTACTAATCACCGGAATCATTAAGTGCATTCTCTTCTAAAACAAGCAACCAAGAGTATACCTAGCGCTAAAGTAAAAGTGCAATATATCAGCTACCTACTTTCATAAACAGATGAGAGAAAGTAGGACAATCAAATGAGCAAGAGCTAAAACAAATAAGTGTATCGAATAAACAAGATCCAATAAAACTATAAAACAAGAGTTCGTACAACTAGTTAACAACAAGTAGGCAAGGCGAAGAGGAAGGGTAGTGTTTCCTGAAGAGGTGGGTTTTCAGCCTGCGGCGAAAGATGGGCAGTGACTGTGCTGTCCTGACATCAGTGGGGAGTTCATTCCACCACTGTGGGGCCAGAACAGAAAAAAGTCGTGACCGTGTAGATCGGCCAGAAGGACCCTTGAGCGACGAGGCAATCAGTCGCCCGAGGTGGCCGACCGAAGTGGTCGGGCAGGGATGTAAGCATCGACCATAGCCCGGAGGTAAGAAGGAGCTGTTCCTTTCACTGCCCTATAGGCTAGCACCAGGGTTTTAAACTGGATGCGAGCCGCTACGGGGAGCCAGTGTAGAGAACGGAGAAGGATAGGTGTGTGGGAGAACTTGGGGCGGTTGAACACCAGACGAGCCGCAGCTTTCTGAACAAGCTCCAGAGGTCTGATGGCAGATGCCGGAGCACCAGCAAGGATGGAGTTGCAGTAGTCCAGGCGGGAGATGACAAGAGCCTGGAAGAGCACCTGGGCTGCCTTCTCCGTGAGGAAAGGGCGAATCCTCCTGATGTTGTAGAGGAGGAATCTGCAGGACCGTGTCACTGATTTGCCGAGAACGACAGTTGATCGTCCAGGGTCACACCCAGATTCTTCGTAGTCCGAGTTGACGTCACCACAGCATTATCAATGGTGATGGCCATGTCTCGGTGCGGACAGCCCTTCCCGGGAGGAACATCAGCTCGGTTTTGTCCAGGTTGAGCTTCAGGTGGTGCGTCGACATCCACTCCGAGATGTCAGCCAGACAAGCAGCAATGCGTGGCTCCACTTGTGTGTCGGAGGGGGGGAATGAGAGGATCAGCTGGGTGTCATCGGCATAGCAGTGGTAGGAAAAGCCATGGGAGTGGATGACATCACCAATAGATGTAGTGTAGAGAGAGAAAAGAAGAGGACCCAGAAACCCAAACACATGATGTCAACATGTCAGCTTCATTCTCTTAATGCTTTGGATGTGAAGAGACTAAACACAAGCTGTAGTTGAAGTTCTGTACATCAAGGAATACACATTAATGTACATTTATGTATACCCAACCCGATCTCCAGAGATATACGTAACATTGCACGGATCCAGTGCACTTCATTCCGTGGATAGTCGCCTCGGAACCCCCAAATTGCGTGCATATGTACGGCGCTCCCTTTGTGACAAAACCATTTCGGAGGCGCGCAGTCACAGGCGAACTGTCACCCCGTGAAGGACCACCGAGGGAGCTAAGGCGACCGAGTTGCCGTCCTGAACGGTGTGACGTTCGCCTGTGCCTACTCAGCGCCGTTTGAGTTATGTACCGATAGGCACAGAATCGTAAAATTTGTTGTGGGGACTGCTCTGCTTCCGGGTTTTTCCGGGTTGCGACTGGTTACGCCCACCGTGGGACTCGCCGTACATATGCACGCAATTTCGGGGTTTCTAGGCGACTATCCACGGAATGAAGTGCACTCGTTCCGTGCAATGTTACGGTAATCTCTGGAGATCAGGCTGGTATACCATACCATCCTTTCTTACAATCCGCAAAACTGCGCATGCGTCGCTGACAATTGTGCACACGTGACGCGACCACTTCGCTTCAACCCCCGCCGTTGCTTTCACTTTGCTCATGTCTCTCTCTCTATCACATCACACTCACGCTAATATGTCATGTACATCCCACACAAAACATTAAAACACGCCAGTGTCTCAACGCAGCCGCTAACAACACCACAAACCTCACATCACCAGTCTTTCCACCTCGGAAGAAACTACAACACGAGTCGGCATCTGGGTTGCCACGTTGGGGGGGGCGGACAAGCAGACAGGTCAGTGATGCCAGATGTGCGCCAGAAACAAGCAACTACCTTCATGAAAAAAAAAAAAACCAGCCGAAGGGGTAGTTCTACATTTGTAGTTCTACAAATGAATTAATTTATATACATCACATATAGACACATACTGTAGACCAGTGAAAACAAAGTCATGTAGAATATGCCGGCCATATTCCACCATATTCCACCATATTCTACCATATTCCACCATATTCCACCATATTCTACCATATTCTACCATATTCCACCATATTCTACCATATTCTACCATATTCCACCATATTCCACCACATTCCACCACATTCCACCACATTCCACCACATTCTACCACATTCCACCATATTCTACCATATTCCACCATATTCTACCATATTCTACCATATTCCACCATATTCCACCATATTCCACCATATTCTACCATATTCCACCATATTCTACCATATTCTACTATATTCTACCATATTCTACCATATTCTACTCAGAGGTCGCGTTAGTCCGATAATTGCCGGTTTTGACCGATTTTTTATGACAAAGACCGGAAAAAAGAAATCTCTTTGGACATCCTGACCGGTTGATAATGACACGGCAGTTCATTAATTATCACCGCAAATTAAGCACAAAGGTCAAAGGTCAGGGCAATGTGAGGGGCAGTGTTGGTGAGTGAGATATAGTGGTGTATGGCTGCTGCAGATTTGGCCTACCCGCCCTGGCAGGACAAAAGTGTTGTAGACAATTCAAATATCTCTGGATCGTGGTTAGCTCGCCATCATGCTCATCTTCTTTCATGGCAAGGCTAATATACTGACTAAGCATTATGCTACACTTTACATTAACGGTTCTATAACGAAAAAAACATCACATGGATGCACCTGGGACTTATCATCAGTGTTGTAGCCTGGGGTCATAGGATGTTTCGGGTCTCGCAACATACACCCTCGCCCAGGTGACCCAGCCAGGGTTGATCAAGCCCCGACTTACGTCCCAGGTAGCTACCCACGGTCAGTCCTAAATAGGGAAAGACAGGGCCACTCAATACGCTTGTCCGAAACTACTCTGCCAGGAATGGGGGAGAGGAGATACTCTGGCATATGGAGGGACTAGGCTCTGTGGATGGCCTCCTGGCCGAGCTCCTCCTCCATCTCACCAGGTCCAGGACCTGAGCGTTGCACCAGACTTCCCCGCTCCAAAAATGTCATTCTGGTGTGATGGTGTCTTGGCCCGTGGTGGTACTCAGTGATGTTGCTAAGTTTTGGGGGCAAAGGGGTGTATGCTGCATTTGCCCTGCCATAAAAGGTTTGCCACCAGAAATAATATCTATGACCTAGTAGGATCACAACCTATATGGACAACCCGGTCAACTTGCTGCTGGAAATCCAATATGGCCGCCTCAATATTGGCCCCTATCAGAAAATAGCTTTGGCAATAACTTTTGAACCAGATGGGCTAGAAATAAAAACTTGGTGTCTATTTCATGGTTTCAGAGCATGAGAAACTCAATGGAATACTTATCTTTATGATTGGGTGTGTCTGGACCTTTAATTTGCATATTTCCAAGATGGACGCCACGCGAAAATGAGTTTTACTATGACTTTTACAGTGACAGCTGACTGTTACGGCAAAAAGTCTGCTTTTTAAGCAATATGAACACATTTGGTCAATTTGAGCTTTCATTTATATGTTGTCAATATGGCTGCAGTCATAAATAATATATGGTATAACATTTTCCCTCAGATTCTATCTAGAGTTGTGGGGATGATTGCAGAGAAAAATCTGAGAAAACGCCCACAATGTATCTTAAAGATGACATTTTAATAAACTAACTACAGACCCAGACTTGCCAACTACTTCAGCTTTAGGGCTAAACTAATTTACATAGTGGTATGTATGCAAGTACCAGAACAAAAGATAGACTACTTACTTAGTGACAAAAGCGGAGTTGAGGTTGTCTACAAAAGGTTCATTTTGACCTCTCTATGGTGCTGTCTTGCCTGCTTCTAAAGCCAATGATACTATGGTACGATGCTATTCACTGTCCCTGTTGTCATGTGTTGCACTGATCCCTGGCAACGGCATCCTAAGTAGCATGGAATTGCCTTTCTGCATGGCAACCTTGATACAGCTGCATGATATTGCCTTGTTCATTGACTGGCCATGCTGGCTCCGTAGATGCAAGGGGGACTGCATTGCTATCACTGAGAGACCATCCATACTCTGTGAAAGAAGGAATATCCGGCTTGGCGATGTGTGCACGTTTATCTATTATGGTTGCTGGAGCAGCTCTTCTCAGGTGCAGGTCAAAGGCATTCTCTGTCGGGGGAAGCAGCTTTAAGAGGGTTGACCTATCTTCTTCAATAGACCCCTCCTTGATCACCACACTCCTTGTCTCTTCTTTAAACCCCCCCACCCAGGTAAAGATGTGTTTGACCAAGGGCCGACTTAAGTTTCTCATTTTCACACCATTCGTCGCAGAGGAAACTCAATAGGTTTGCCTTGTTAGCTAGTTATGTCTTGAATTATTTTTTGTTTCAGTGTACCACACTGGCTGCTGTTATAATATCTGCATTACTTTTCAAGAAGAATGTAACAAACACAGTATAAGTAAAATTATGATGTCATGATATACTGTATTTGGTTAGGTCAAAGCTATGTTAAATCCACCTTTGCCCACTTGTAGTATTTCTTACCATAAGGTGTGCTAATACTACAGATTCATATACATTTTAAATATATATATTTATGATTTTTAATATATGTATATATATTTGTATTTATCGGTTATCGGTATCGGTCTTGAGAAGCAGGAAGTTATCTATAGTTTCAAAAAAACAATATCTTGCACCTCTAAAATCCACGGGACACCACCATTTTGCATGGCCACGTCCTACTTCATCCTACTTTATATACAATAAAATTATTTGACAAAACCGTCCCAGGGGGCAACGAACGGGTCCGCGCACCGGGCACCACGAAGGGTTTGAATTTTTGAGGGACTAATAAAATGTCCCTGGGACTCATTCAAATGACCACTAGACATAACTGAATTCATATTCTTTGGTAGGTTTTGGTCAAGCATATCTGTGTTCTTGCTCAGCTGTCTTAAGACTAGGTCCACTGTACCGGTCACAGCAGAAGTGAATAATCTTTGTGCCGTTGGTATTGTTCAGCGATTGTTCCAAATGCTTTCACCTTTCAGGAAAGACCAATGGCGTATGGCTGAACGATACCAACGTCTGCTGTTGAATGACGTGCCTGCCAGCATCAATAACTACTTCTGTTTTTCTGTCTTTAGGCAGGTCAGGGATGCATGTAACTTTGGTCTCTTATTTCAGGGCCTTCACAAGGCTTGCCTTGGTACCTGTTCTCAATGCACTCGAGGTTGAGTTCTCCGCCACTGGCTATGATTTGGGTCATGCACAGGAGGGCAGTAATTTCATTGCTCTTGCCAGGTGCTGAGGGTTTCCCCTTAGATTTGGGGGATTTTGTGTTTTGAGTGTGGAAAGTGTTAAGCTTCATTATGCTTGTCTTCTTCTGATCACTGGACAGTGACTCACACAGTGCCTTCAGACCCAGTTCTTTCCCACTGATCAAGTAGTCCTTGACTGTGGAGCACACTGTCCTGATATATATGTTGATCATGGATGATGTGGTCACTGTAAATGGGTCTCCACTGCTACCATGACCATGACTACCATCTCTGCATCCCGGGTTACACGACTCCGACCAGACTCATGGTGTGGGTTGGAGGAGTGGGGGTGAAGCATAGACTTGAGCTCTGCAGAGACCGCTGCAGTGAGTGGTTTTGTGTAGACCCATTTTGTCCGGGCAGCAGGGCTGAGTGTAATGCCATCCAAACCGCTTGCTTCCTTGGCATCTGCATTATAGGTCTGCTCCAGTAGCATATCAAGAGAAACACTGTTGTGGCTGTCATCTGCTCGTCTGCCAACAAATACACCTGCCATCAATGCTTCATCTGAAGCTGTTTCTGGTAGTTTCTTCATATCAGCCAAATACAGAGGCAAAGATTGCTGCCCGTACTTGTAGTGGCCAGCTGAAGTGAGGTAGGGGTAGCATTCTTGCTGATTCACAGAGATGTCCTGTCCTGTCCAGTCACCTTCCCGCTCGTAGTAGATAAACCTTTGGAGAATATCTAACATCTCCAGGAAGGTTGCCAAGAGGACTTTAGTTGGTTGCCCATTCAATGATTCCTGAAAAAACGGCAGCTGCTTTCCTAGGACAGCCATCTCTGGACGCCTCACCTTGATAGTTTCTAACTTCTGAGTGCCAGTTGTCTCTTTCTCAAACAGGATCTTCAAGACCGACTCAACTTGTGGCCTCCAGGGCTGTGTGTCCCTGTCTGCTGCCTATGCCTCAAAGGCTTCACAGAGCAGGCGCCACATGGCTTCACTGAGGACATTAAGGGCATGTAAGGTTTGGTAGTATTCAGCCTTTTCACCAAACATCTTCTTGGCAGTTCCTTCCTGACAGAGACCTGCTGCTACAAGAAGATCCTCTGCCCCTGCATCCCTGATAATCTTGCAAATAGCCTTCATGTAGTTGTGAGCGTGGTGGAAGCTCAAGCCTCCCAGCAACAGGACTACATTGCCAAACTCATCTTCGTGCTTGTTTCTGATGGCAACTGCGAGTTCATATGTAGCCTGATCTCAAGTGAAAATGGTGTACTTATCACCCAGTGCATGTGATGTAGTGACCAGTTTCATCTCATCTTTGACGACAGAAGGATCAGTTGGCGATGCTGGGATGAGTGGAAGGTAGCCAATAATGCTAGCCTGTCTACGTGGGTGGAGGTTTGCATTCCATGCTACTTAGGTTGCCGTCGCCAGGGACTGGAGACGCGATGCAGCAGGATCAGTGCAACAGATGACAACAGGGACAGTGAATAGCATCGTACCATAGTATCATCGGCTTTAGAAGCAGGCAAGACAGCACCATACAGGTCAAAATGAACCTTTTGTAGGCAACCTCAACTCCGCTTCACTCTGTTTGTCACTAATTTGTCTATCTTTTGTTCCGTTACTTAAATGCATACCACTATGTTAATTTATAGCCCTGAAGCTGAAGTTGTTGGCAAGTCTGGGTGTGTGCATGTCTCTGTTTATATTGTAGTTAGTTTATTAAAATGTCATCTTTAAGATACATTGTGGGCGTTTTCTCAGATTTTTCTCTGCAATCATCCCCACAACTCTAGATAGAATCTGAGGGAAAATGTTATACCATACATTATGTATGACTGCAGCCATATTGACAACATATAAATGAAAGCTCAAACTGACCAAATGTGTTCATATTGCTTAAAAACCAGACTCTTTTCCATAACAGTCAGCTGTCACCGTAAAAGTCATAGTAAAACTCATTTTCGGGTGGCGTCCATCTTGGAAATATGCAAATTAAAGGTCCAGACACATTCAATCATAAAGATAAGTATTCCATTGAGTTTCTCATGCTCTGAAACCATGAAATAGACACCAAGTTTTTATTTCTAGCCCATCTGGTTCAAAAGTTATTGACAAAGCTATTTTCTGATGGGGGCCAATATTGAGGCGGCCATATTGGATTTCCAGCAGCAATTTGACCGGGTTGTCCATATAGGTTGTGATCCTACTGGGTCATAGATATTATTTCTGGTGGCAAACCTTTTATGGCAGGGCAAATGCAGCACTCCAAAAAAAGGGGGGTTTTGCCCCCTGGGTACTAGTGAGTCCCGGGACTGGTGGTCATTAGTCCCTCAAAAATTCAAACCCTTCGTGGTGCCCGGTGCGCGGACCCGTTCGTTGCCCCCTGGGACGGTTTTGTCAAATAATTTTATTGTATATAAAGTAGGATAAAGTAGGACGTGGCCATGCAAAATGGTGGTGTCCCGTGGATTTTAGAGGTGCAAGATATTGTTTTTTTTAAACCGATACCGATATCGATAACTTCCTGCTTCTCAAGACCGATACCGATAACCGATAAATACAAATATATATACATATATTAAAAATCATAAATATATATATTTGCCAGACCCAAGGGGTCGGGCTTACATGAGGCTTTGTATCTGTTTCGTCCATACATGGGCAGCCAAAAAAAAGTTTGTGACGTCCCCTTTCGTCACAAACTATTCATGACATCATGAGCTTCAGTTATAAAGTGGTTTGTAGGTGTGTTACATACTAGGACTTCCATTTTGGGTCTGGCAGAACCAGGTCTCCTGGTCTTGTTAAAATGTATATGAATCTGTAGTATTAGCACACCTTATGGTAAGAAATACTACAAGTGGGCAAAGGTGGATTTAACATAGCTTTGACCTAACCAAATACAGTATATCATGACATCATCATTTTACTTATACTGTGTTTGTTACATTCTTCTTGAAAAGTAATGCAGATATTATAACATTAGCCAGTGTGGTACACTGAAACAAAAAATAATTCAAGAACCAACGATTTGGATTTTACAGTCTGTCGAAAATAGCAGATCTACAAGCTCACAATGCCTTGCGTCTGCGACGCATTGTGAGCTTGTCGATCTGCCATTTTCGGTGCATGACACCTCGTACAACGAGGCTGCAACACGTGCAGTGGCGGTGTTGGGTTACTATAGTAACGTGACGCCGTGCTGTCAATGAACAGAGATGATGAGACAAGACTGTCTTCCTGCTCCCGTGCTCCTCTCACTGACCAAACTAGTTTTCAACAAAGAATTGTAAAACAGATCACCTCCATAATGTTCCTAATGGATATTATTTTTCAGGACTAAGATAACAGGCTCGCTAGGAGTTGAAGTGAAGTTGAAGCAGAGTAGCAGTGTGGCAAAACACACCCATCCAACTTTTTTTTTTTTTTTTACAGACACTGCGTTTTTTAAGATAAAATAATGGCGCTGCGACATAATCACCCTCCCGGGCCGTCCTCGCCCCCTTCCTCCCCTCCTTCCTAACTAACTCACTAATGCTCGTGGGTAGTGAACTCACATTTCAAATTGCATTGATTGACTGACTGGTGGTGATATAAACATACCTGACACAAGTTTTAATATCTAGATTTGACAGCAACACAAACTAAGTGCATGACCTGGTGAGACCGCGGGACATGCATCCCAGCGTTGTCAAGCTTGCAATGCGTATCAGGGATTTGCTGAAACTCGAGTTGTGTTTCATTTTTGTTTTTACAGCTCGTGTTGGTAACTGGAAGCCTCGCCCCAAAACATAGTCGCCCCCATTTTTCCCGTTGAGGCGGCCGTTCCGAGGTCGCCGGATTAGTCCCGGGGCGACTGTGTTTTGGGGCGACTGGCCGGGGATTGCATATACTTCTCCATACAACGGTGTCTAACCGAGAGAGTTGCACTTCTCCACACAACAGTGTCTAACCGAGAGAGTTCATGCAGATCACAGCTGACAAAACAAATATTATATATTATCGGAGCTATAATTAATTTTATCGGTTTGATCGGGATGACGTCATAATTCCTGATATCGGGCCGATACTGTGGATTTGTAAAATATTCGCGGTAAAAAAATATTTTACCGCAAATAATTTTAATATTTTTCTCTGTTGTTGGTGACAACTCTAGTGCGTCCCATGGACGCCACGAGGGTGTCATGATTCATGAATGCGTCCTTTCTCGATATTGTGCGTCAGCGAGGCAGGACGCAGGCCTATGAGCATCTCTGGGTACTGCAGCCTCCCTATGTCTATACTTACAGTAATGTATAGACATAGAACATAATGTAGGCCTATCTATACCTTGTTATAGTAAATGCTCCACAACACAACACAGGTTCCACTGCTCCAGTGAACGTGGTTTGTATGAGCAGATAGATGCTCTTATATCATTATTATTGGTGGTGGTGGCAATACTATTAGTTTGAGCCTGGAATTATGAGGGTCTCACAGAAATAACATGCACTTCCCAGTGAGCCATAGTCGGTTTTTATACGTCCGTTTTTTTAAAAGACCTAAATTAGCTGGTCTAGATTCGGTCTATAATCTAGACCAAATCTAGCCGATTGAATTTAAACAACTACTCCATAAATATCGATTAAAAAAACAACTCTAAGTTACATAACTGATCTCCAAATATTGGAGAAAAATAATTTGAATAGCCATTGATCAATATACAGTATAGTTAGATTTAGCCTTGATCTAGACGTTCATATGAAAACTATATATCAACGTTGAAATGTAGACCATAATTAAATAATTAAATTACTTTTCTTTTTTATTCATGTTGTTAGAAAACCTTTATTTTAGGGTGCTAACATTATGCTTAGAAATTATTAAATCTCACTAATATCACTATTGATCAATATACATTATAGTTTAGATTTAGCCTTGATCTAGACGTTTAAATCAAAACTATTTATCAACGTTTCGATTTAGACCTTTTTTAAACCATTAAAGGAGCATTTTGGACTAAGTTTTTCTTACCTATTTTAGCTACTAGGTATTTCTTTTGATTGTTAAAGGTAGGGTGATTTACTTTGGTTAAAATAAATGTTAAATAGCTCTATATTGTGATAGTACTCATTACTATAGAGTGTTTGTTCAGTAACAGTGTTAAATAGCTCTATATTCTGATAGTAATCATTGCTAGAGAGTGTTTGTTCATTTGAAGGAGTCTCCCTTGGCTCTCCAGCTCTTTATTAAAAACATAACATGCATTTTCAGTGCTCTCTCCTGATTGGCAAAACAATTGTCACCTACCTGAAAATGCACTACATTACGTTTAATAAACAGCTGGAGAGACCCCTGTGCCCGAACAAAGGCTCTGTTGCTATTACTTTAACCTTTTTAACAATAACCCAAAAATATCACTTTCACTACTATTTTGTGTGAATTATCTAAAAAATATCAGGCATTGCATCTAAAGACAAATTCTGCATACATTTCGATTTTTGATTAACTAAAAAAACATGAGAATGCTTAAAGTTAGGTCATGTGATATTTTTAGGCAAAATAAAGGATTTTGGCTTAAGGGAATCAATAACTTGTAGATTTGACCAGGACTAGATAAACATTGACTCTGTTATTGAGTACTTTGTTCACCACTGTGTCTATAATAGACCAGCATTAAAGAAAACAATATAATTAAAGCATATATGTCTTGGCAGAAATAAATAAAATAACTTTTACTGCTGACCAACATACTGCTGGCAAACATACTATTGAAAATACTTTTTATACAGCTCCAAAATTTAACTTGATGTCACCCTACCTGCCTCAGCTCTGCTCAGCCCTAGCCAAGGATATGAGTATGTGACTCTTGAGTACCTGATGCTTTAACTGATAATCCACATGGTGCAATGGAGCTATACAGGTCAACCTAATATGAATAGGGCTCTAAACTTCCTTAAAGGAGAATTTTGGACTAAAGTTTTCTTACCTTTTCTGTGACATTATGATATCTTAGGATGAATGGTACAGTAGAACATTTTCATAACTCTACCCCTGAGCCGCCACAGCTTAAAAGGTGCGCGGATAGGCCTTAGGTTAGATCACATATTTTAATAGCTTTTTTTTTTCTTTTTTTTTGTGAGATCTGACGTTCATAGTGACAGAACACTATGCAACCAAAAAAATAAAATAAAATAAAAACTCTAGTCTCGCTAGACGAGATTGAAATCTCGAGATTTCAATCTTTTTTTGGGACAGTGTTCTGTCACTATGAACGTCAGATCTCAAAAAAAAAAAAAAAAAAAAAAGCTATTAAAATATGTGATCTAACCTAAGGCCTATCCGCGCACCTTTTAAGCTGTGGCGGCTCAGGGGTGGAGTTATGAAAATTTTCTACTGTACCATTCATCCTAAGATATCATAACGTCATAGAAAAGGTAAGAAAACTTTAGTCCAAAATTCTCCTTTAACTTTAATGAAAGTAAGACAGAGGTCATGGTGTTCAGACCCAGCACTGCCTGCAACACCTCCTCTCTGGATCTGGGTCCCCTGCAACCATTTTGAAAACCGGTGGTCACAAACCTTGGTGTCAAATTGGACAGTGATTTTAAGTTTTACAAACAGATTAACTATGTTAAATCCAGCTTTTATCAGCTGAGGCTCTTAGCCAAAGTCAAGTCTGCTCTTCTGTAACCCTTTCTGATTTTGAATGTGTTATCCATGCTTTTATCTCAACCCGACTCGACTACTGTAATGCACTCTGTTGGCGCCTGTTTGTCACGACTACAGTTAGTCCAAAACAGGGGCACGGAAGTATGATCACATCTCCCCAATTCTTACCTACACTGGCTCCCTGTTGTTTACAGTATTCCGTTTAAGACTTTAATGTTTGTGTAAGTCATTAAATGGGCTGCCAACATTGTACATAACGGAGCATCTACCTCCCAATAACGCTAAAAGGGTCTTTGAGGTCGACTGACCAGTCCTTAAGGTGCCAGCAACAAAGCTTAAAACCCAGGGAGATACATCATTTTCCCACTTAGCGCCCACAGTGTGGAACGAGCTTCCACTCCTTGTTAGAGCGTCTCAAACCATGCCTATGTTTAAATCACGTTTGAAAACTCACTAGTACTACTTGGCGTTTGACAATTCAGATTGAAAAGTTGCTGTTTACTCTACATTGTCTCTAATGTTGTCCTCTTTATTGTGTTTTTTTGCTCTTGTCGCGCGTGTCATGGGGCCGTTTAGCCTGTGGCACTGCTTATGTGTTGTGGAAGTGTAGATCTGCTATTTAATAAAATCCACAAATGTTTTCCTTAGGCAAATTATTTTAATATTGTCTTCCTGGGTTTTCCTTCCAGCAACATTTAATATGGCGTCTCAACCCGATCTCCAGAGATTACCGTAACATTGCACGGAACGAGTGCACTTCATTCCGTGGATAGCCGCCTCGGAACTCCCGAATTGCGTGCATATGGTACGGCGCTGCCTTTGTGACAAAACCATTTCGGAGGCGCGCAGTCACAGGCGAATTGTCACCCCGTGAAGGACCACCGAGGGAGCTAAGGCGACCGAGTTGCCGTCCTGAACGGTGGGACATTCGCCTGTGCCTACTCAGCGCCGTTTGACTTATGTACCGATAGGCACAGAATCGTAAATTTTATTGTGCGGACTGCTCTGCTTCCGGGTTTTTCCGTGTTGCGACTGGTTACGCCCACCGTGGGACTCGCCGTACATATGCACGCAATTTGGGAGTTCCGAGGCGACTATCCACGGAATGAAGTGCACTCGTTCCGTGCAATGTTACGGTATTCTCTGGAGATCAGGCTGGGCGTCTAACTATTTAAAAGATTGGAGGAGAAAACGCGCTAGGACGGCTGACTTTTTAGATGATTTTGACAGTGATGAGGACATGACCGAGTCACAGGATAATGTTGACTCAGGATTTGGGGGACACGCAGGAGGGTGGTCCAAGTCACTCTAGCCAGCTTCAAGATGAGACATTAGCAGGGACATCTTTTGATCAAAGTATGGATGAAGAGCCTGATAGACACAAGGATTATGGTTATAGACAGTACCCATACAAGTGATGAAGAAACTGAGCTTGTTGATCTGGAATCACAAACGGAAGAGGAACAGTCGAGTCTGAGACAGGATGTGGCATCTTGGGCCACGGACACAAAGCAGACACATAGCAGTGTAAATAAGATGCTAGCAATCCTCCGCAAACACGGCCACCATTTGCCCAAAGATGTTCCGCACACTTTTGCAGACTCCACGTTTTGTAGACAGCAAAAACAAGTGTGATGGTGACTACATTTATTATGGTCTTGAGTCTGGCCCTAGTTTCACAGGATCTGTCATGTTGGACATAAATATTGATGCTGTTCCCCTGTACAAATCCTCTCTGAAACAGTTTTGGCCAATTTTGGCAAAATTTCACAATTCGGACCCTTTCATTGTGGCTCTATTTTGTGGGAATAAAAAAACAGAACCAGTAGAGGAGTATCTACAGGATTTTGTACAGGAGTTGGTAGACCTTCAAGAAAAGGGCATTGATCATGAAGGGATCCTGTTAGAGGTCAGAATCAATGCTTTCATCTGTGACTCCCATGCAAGAGCTTTTGTTAAGTGTATCAAAGGCCACAATGCGTATGAGGCATGCGAACGCTGCGAAGCTTCGCCCGTCCGTGTGGACAGGAGGATGGTCTACACAAACCATGCACCATGTGAAACAAGAACGGATGAAAAATTTAAGAAGGTTGAATACACAGTCCACCAAAAAAAAGCAACGCCCCTCATTACGACTGGAGTCGGCTGTGTCAGCCAGTTTTTCCTGGACTACATGCATGTGGTTTGCCTTGGAGTAGTGAAGAGACTTTTTTGATTCAAGGTCCTGCTGAGTGCAGACTGCGCAAAAGATCAAGAGACGAACTATCCAGCAAATTAATGGCTCTCAGAGGAGAAATGCCTTCAGAATTTGCCAGGCAACCAAGGTCTCTAGTGGATCTTGATAGGTGGAAAGCCACAGAATTCCGGCAGTTCCTACTGTACACAGGTCCAGTTGTGTTGAAAGGCATACTGTCAGATGACCAGTATCACCACTTCTTGTGTCTGACAGTAGGCATGTCTATCATGCTTCAGGCTGATCAGGAGCAGAGAGAAGCATAATCTCGAGTACTCAAGGGAACTACTGAAGTACTTTGTAGAGAACTCTGCAGTCTTATGGCAACACCTTCTGTGTGTACAACATCCACAGCCTGCTGCACCTGCATGATGACGTAGTTGCTTTCAAATGCTCCTTGAATGACATTTTAGCATTCCCCTTTGAGAACCATTTGCAGTCCATTAAGAGAATGGTTCGAACTGGCCAAAATCCCATTGCACAGGTCACTAAAAGAATTGCGGAAGAGGAGCATGCTAAGCCAACCAAAAAATCGTCGCTCAAGAGGTACTATGTCTCAGCCAAAACTAGAGACAGTTGCTTCTTCCTTGAAAACTAGATTGTGTTTGTGAGGGAGAAGAGAGGTGATGGCAAGCTGGTGGCTGATGTCATTACACTGGATGATGCCAATGATCTGTTTGACAAACCATGCAAGTCCAAGATAATCAACATTACATACGTGGACAGACAAATGGATCAAGCTCATAGACGACTGCTTGATAAAAAAGACTTGTTAAGGAAGGCTGTTTGCCTTCCACATAACACACAAGCTGCACTATGTAACTTCTTAGAGGATAAAATTCTCATTTGACCAGTCTGTATGGGTATAATTAAGGAATAGTATGCAACTTTGCCCTGTATAACGTAAGAAATGAATAACTACATGCTTTCAATGTTAATTTCACTCTATACCAGCAGTTTTCAGGCACTGCAGTAGTTTGGTATTTGCCTGCATAGACATATTGCTTTCTCACTGTATGTTGGTCTTGTCACTGTTTGTGGTGGTCTCACTTTTACCCAAACAGTGAAAACACCACAATATAGTGAGGACAATGTGTTTCTATAGGTAAACATCACCGCATTTCTCCATTGGCTGATGACTGCTGGTCTTGATGGAAAAGATTATTTAAAAAAAAATATATATATATTAATGGTTTCATTATGTAAACACAGAGCGAATCTACGTACTATGCCTATAATTCAATATAAACACGTCAACCAGTTGTGGTCAAACCAGAACAGAGGCTACCATACGCTTGGTCTAAAAGGATATTATGATATATTATATTGCACCCTTGAACCAGCACCCAGCCTAATAGTTAAAGGTTCTTCATGTCTTCTTTTTCTTATTTCAATTGGGGATAACAAATTACAGTTACATAGTGTAGCTTTAACCATTTAGTAAAGCTTGCTTGCAAGGAGCGGACATCAGTGGGTGGGGTTCAGTGCCTGATGAACGTCACTATCACCCATTAAGCAACACAGAGGAAAATGCCAGCAGTTCCGCGGCAGCGGATCAGAGACTCAAAGCTGTGAAATGGCACAGTCACCCATCCCTGCGTTGTAATGGACCCAGAAAAAAACGTACAGAAATCAACAAGTCTACACTGATGGCTAAGGGCCTAGTAGCTTAACTATGTCAACTACCCCAGAAGCACAGCTGACCAACATTGGCACATAATGGAGGATCTGTGGCTACATCAAAGAGCTTAGCAGACACAAACCCGCCCTGGCGATGCAACAGCTCAACATTGACAGCCCCTATCACTGTCCATTAAAGCCATAAGATCAAAACAGAGGTATGACATCGCCGATTCGCCGTCGTCCGAAAATGTAACCCTGTCCAAGTACTAACTACATGGGTGAAGTGATTATCATAGAACATTGCAAACTAACAAATGGGAAGAAGCACAATGGAAATGGCTTCTTTGTATCATTTCACGCCGATGAAAAAGAGTCCAACAAGGTGTATTTGATGATGCATACTAACAAGAGCGATTCCTAAAAATCGTTATTACAGCGATGTCACAGCAGTACGTAACATGTATCGCTGTGCAGTTGAACAAAAAAGGTACAGCCCCACCGATGGACTTAATAAGGGGTATAATAACGTTTTTATTTTTTAAAAGAAGAAAATAAGTCTTGCTTATGTCAGGAAATCCTGTATTTGGTGATTCATGAATGATGAACAGAGCTAATTGGGAGGCACGGTGGCGCAGTCGGTAGCGCTGTCGCCTCACAGCTAGAAGGTCCTGGGTTCGATTCCCGCCAGGGGACGCTGTGGGCGCTGGGGTCGTGTCTTCTCCTCCGCGTCATCAGCGCCCATACCTTAGGTGGGGTTGGCGAAAGGGCCTACTCTGTGTGGAGTTTGCATGTTCTCCCTGTGTCTCCAAGGGTAGTTAATACCCTCACAAAAACATGTAGTAATCCAGGTCACTATACCGCCTCCCCCATGACAGCCGGGGCGCCTGATGGAGGGGAAGGGAACTGGTTGGAATAACGTGTTCCTTCCACGCGCTACGTCCAACAAGGGAAACTCCCCCCTGTCAGGTGACAAGAAGGTCAGTTGGCTCTCATGCCTGAAGGAAGCATGAGCTCGGCCCTGGCCTCCCTACTGTGGGGGACTGGTGTAATGCTAGTGTAGGGCTGGTGTAGCGCCCAGGATCACTTAGGAAATTGGCACCGGGTGAAAAAAATGGGTTACAAAAATCGCGGGATAAAAACATTAGTAAAAAAAAAAACAGAGCTAATTACTCTTTCAATTTGCAGAACAATGACGTCCCAGCGGCAGTCACAGCGGGTCCCCAAGAAAAAGCAGTTCACTGATTATGTACAAGGTAATCAATGTTTAACATTACGCATGCTTGTAGTTAGTGCATGTTGCATGTTGTATGTTGCTTGCTGCTCCTGCTTGCTACTCTCTGCTTTCAGCTACTGCCGCCGGCTAGCCCTCCTTGTGGGGGTGAAAAGAGGAGCCGAGTGCGTAAGCCTCCTCTTGCCGGTACAGCCTCTCCACCGCCAAGACTCCTGTAGTGCCTCCTCGTGGCCACATACGGTAACTGGGACTTCGCGGTCTCAGGCTAAACTGGAGGGGATCTCGGCGCAGCAGTGGGCCCCAGAGGCGAGGTGTGCAGGCCCACCGGTGAGTGGACACGCCCTGGCACCCGCCAACCACTGCCCCACCTATGGGTTAAATAGTACCCCCCCCCCCACTGCCTTGTGGTACCTTTGGGAGAAGGAAAGGCTATAGGAGTAAACCCAGACAGATAATCCGGAGTGGAGCCCCTAAGGCGGCTGGGTGTCACTGCTGACCTCCTGCCGGCAGCTCCTGCAGCCAACTGATGCCAGATGTATTGCCTTGCTCTCCTCTGGATCACACCAGCACGGCCGAGAGGGGGATTCTGATGATTGGGCAACCCAGGATCTCCATACTCCCTGCCCAGGCTTGCGCCATGGAGAGGTCACTCCAGCCTCCCCCTGGAGGGAGGAAACAACACGGAAGTTGGCAGTCTACGGGTTTAAAGTCCTACCCGTCTGGTGAATGGAATGGGGCGCCACGTGTGCCAACCTCCCAGTGCCAGCGTCATCCTGGCGGGGCATAGGGTAAAGCTCAACTAGCGGACGTCAACACTGCACTAGTGAAACACAGGATGAAAACGAAGATAACGAAAACGAAGATACCAGCTCTTCGAGTATCAAGCTGGAATGTCAGAACCATGCGCACAGGGCTCTCGGACAGCCTTGACCACATCGATGACTCACGAAAGACAGCCATCATCAACCGCGAGCTCCACAGACTTAATGTTGACATCGCTGCCCTCCAAGAGACACGTCTCGCTGACTGTGGCTCTCTGAAGGAAAAACACTACACCTTCTTCTGGCAGGGCAAGAGCACAGAGGAGACCCGAGAGTATGGCGTGGGATTTGCTGTGAAGAACACTCTGCTTCCCATGATAAACCCACCGACAGGAGGCTCTGAGCGGATCCTTGCAATCCGCCTATCATCCAGTAGCGGGCCAGCCAACCTGTTGAGTGCTTATGCCCCGACTCTCTGCTCACCATCAGAGTCAAAAGATAAGTTCTACGTGGAGCTCGATGCGGTTGTCAACACCTTCCCGAAGACAAGACATTTTCGTTTATGTACCCCACTCCAAAGTGACCAAGACAGTCTGGCCAGGATTCATGGTCAGCACCTACCCTGGCATTGAAGTCTCCCAGAAGGAGCATAATGGACAAGTGGAACTGCCTACGTGACACCATCTATGACCAAGCCATTGTAGCATATGGAAAGAGAACGAGAAGGAACGCAGACTGGTTTGAGGCTAGTGCAGCAAAGATGGAGCTAAGCGTACCGCTTTCCTCAAGCACAAGGAGAACCCCTCCCAGAGGAACCTTGACGTCTTGAGAGAGGCTAGGAGCAAAGCCCAGCGAATGGCACGATGCTGCGCAAACAACTACTGGCTTGAGCTCTCCTCAAATATACAGATTGCCTCGGATGCAGGAGATATCAGGGGAATGTATGAGGGGATCAAGCAAGCAACCGGCCCGTTCATCAAGAAAACTGCACCACTCAAATCCAAGTCTAGTGAAGTCATCACTGACCGCAACAAGCAGATGGAAAGATGGGCTGATCACTACATGGACCTTTACGCAACAGAGAACACTGTGACAGAGGATGTTCTGAATGAAGTTGCAAACCTGCCTGTCATGGAGGAGCTTGACAAGGAACCCACACAGGAGGAGCTCAGCAAAGCCATTGACAGCCTCGCTTGCGGCAAGGCCCCAGGTGCACACCTGATGTCATCAAACTTGGGAAACCTTCCTTACTGCCACACCTTCATGACCTCCTCTGCCTCTGTTGGAAGGATGGAGCTGTCCCTCAAGACTTGCGTGACTCCAAGATCGTCACCTTGTATAAGAACAAGGGAGACTGCAGTGACTGCAATAATTACCGCGGAATCTCCCTGCTCAACATCGTTGGGAAGGTCTTCGCCCGTGTCGCCCTCGCTAGACTCCACCTCCTTGCAGAGCGTGTCTACCCCGAGTCACAATGTGGCTTTAGGGCAGCAAGATCTACGGTGGACATGATCTTCACCCTTCGGCAGCTGCAGGAGAAGTGCCGGGAGCAGAGGAGACCCCTGTATCTGGCCTTTGTTGATCTCACAAAGGCCTTCGACCTTGTCAGCAGAGATGGTCTCTTCAAGCTGCTTGTGAAGATCGGCTGCCCCCCAAAACTACTTGCCGTCATAAAGTCTTTCCATGACAACACACAGGGCTCAGTCTGCTGGGAAGGAGAAACTTCAAAGGCCTTTCCAATCCGCAGTGGTGTGAAGCAGGGATGCGTTCTTGCGCCAACCCTCTTCGGAATTTTCTTCTCGCTCGTACTGTCTGTTGCATTCGGCTCATGTTCCGAAGGTGTGTACCTACACACCAGAGTGGATGGCAAACTTTTCAACCTTGCCCGTTTGTGTTCCAAGACTAAGGTAACCAGTCACCTCCTGAGGGAAATGCTTTTTGCTGACGATGCAGCACTAGCGTCCCACAATGAGGCTGGGCTTCAGGGGCTGATGGACAGGCTTTCATCTGCCTGTAAGGAGTTTGGTCTCACCATCAGCATTAAGAAGACCAATGTCATGGGCCAAGATGCTGAAATTCCTCCCTCCATCTCCATCGAGAATAAGACTCTGGAATGTGTTAACACCTTCACATACCTCGGATCCACAATCTCCAGCGACTTGTCACTCGACACAGAACTGAACACCCGTCTTGCAAGAGCCGCCACAGTGATGGCCAAGCTGTCAAAAAGAGTATGGTCAAACAACCGTCTAACTGTGCGCACAAAACTTCAGGTCTACCAAGCCTGTGTCGTCAGCACCCTGATGTATGGCAGCGAGGCCTGGACCACCTACACCAGACATGAAAAACAGCTAAACAGCTTCAACCTGCGT
This sequence comes from Gymnoscopelus braueri, assembly GCF_963280865.1. Taxonomy (NCBI): domain Eukaryota; kingdom Metazoa; phylum Chordata; class Actinopteri; order Myctophiformes; family Myctophidae; genus Gymnoscopelus; species Gymnoscopelus braueri. The sequence goes on along the minus strand of NC_137612.1, from coordinate 51,755,913 downwards.
TGCCTACGCCGCATCCTGGAAATCTCTTGGCAGGATAAAGTTCCCAACACAGAAGTTCTGGAACGTGCTCACTCCACCAGCATGTTCACCATGCTGAGTCAGCGCCGCCTTAGGTGGCTTGGCCATGTCCACAGGATGGACCCCAGCCGGCTCCCCAGAGCTGTCCTGTACGGTGAGCTGTCAACAGGCTCCAGACCTCTTGGTCGCCCACGCTTGCGCTTCAAGGACGTCTGTAAACGTGATATGAAGCAGGCAGGCATTGATCAAAACAATTGGGAGGAAGCTGCAAAAGACCGTGGTGCTTGGAGGCGGACTGTCGCTTCAGGAACTCGCCGTGCTGAGGAGAGGCACATCTCCTTGCTGCAGGCGAAGAGGCAGAAGAGGAAACTGCTTGAAGCAGCCCCCACTCCAGTACCAGACCCTTCCCCATTCGTCTGCGACAATTGCAACAGAGACTGTCACACCAGAGTGGGGCTGTACAGCCACAGTCGCGCTGCAAGAGAAAATTACCCCTCAGGCGCAACCCATCGTCATCACTGACGGACGGATGCCTATGATGATAATGTGTTGCACCCCTCAAAAAAAAACAATCTCATATGTTGCCAATACGGCCCTAGCCTATTGTTTTAGGGAATAATGTTATGTCTATGTTTAATTAGAGTCGAAACCTTAGCAAAGGTTTTTAAGCTTTTTGGCTAATGTGAGCAATTTCCTTTTCCTTTCCTTTTTTAGAGCCAGTGCCACGTAAAATGGCAAAGGCCAATAACGGTGCCACCACATCCACCACCACAGGTATTTGTCAATGTATTACGAGTTGAACTTGTTGAACCCTTCTGGATGTTTTTGACTAATGTGAGACATTTCCTTTTTTTTTATTTTAAGGGCCAGTGCTACAGAATATGGCAAAGCCAAATAATGGTGCCGCCACATCCACCACCGCAGTTAATTGTCAATGTATTGCGAGTTGAACAAACAGAACAATGTGTTTTTAATAGTTATGTCCCACCCCCCACCACTTGTCCGAGAATATTATTCACCTTTCCTTAAGTTTGGCCTCTTGCATATGAATACAGTTAATGAATAGATCAGAGTTTGCATTCATTTTTAGACTTGTGTCACGTGATCGTTGCTGTTACAGGTCCAAAGAAATGGCAAGGGAGAGGGAAAAAACGCGCTCTTATTCCATGTGAGTTTGTCCATATTTAGAATTTTTGTTTTGTTTTTTAAACCATTTGAACCTAAATTGCGGCAATTCTGGGGGAACGTTCTCCTAAAATGAACAAATCTACAAGCTCAAAACACTTGTTGTGAGCTTGTACATCTGATATTGTTGACAAAAAGAAAGGCCGACCGGTTAAACTACAGTGAACTTAAGTAGTCCTCTCTATAACTAGAAGATTTAATTATTTTTAAATATGAATCAATGCATATGTATCTACCAGTAACTAAATCTATATATTCTTTTAGGCCCAGAACATATCTACTCTGAGGATCTCTTTGCAACACCAGGTATGCCAACAAGATAAGAGGCCTTAATTATTAAAAAATAATGTGTTTTACCTCAAACACCTATTTCCCCACAAAACTCTGAGACCTGTGTTGAGTCACCATCATTTAAGACACCATCATGTAAACTCGTATGACTTTCAATAATGTGTTATTGTCAAAATGATCACTTTTTCTTTTCCATAATTTTTATTTGCAGATCAGCCATCAGCTGACAACTCAGAGACACAGATCTCAGGTGAGTTAGATTTTTTTTCCTTTTTATGTAGTGGGTATCCTCATTTTAGTTAATTTAAACAATATACTGTACATGTGGCCTAATTATCCTCCTCAGATGAATCTACGCCTACAGGCAAAACAGACACCTGACCCCTTTGCACACAAAACTCAACACCAGGTATACCAACATGATGCATTTATTTTGATTTAGGTACAAAAATATGATGCCCAACAATGGCAAATATATATTGTTAACCCACTTAGATCTGAGGCCCATTGTAAATCGTGACCAAGGTTTTCTGGGAAAAAAATCAAATATTTATCATACAGTACATAGAAACAAGAACCCTAAAAGGTGTAGTTACAAATAGGGGTTCCCGCCCAAAATGGGTTAATAAATTGCAACATGTATAATTACTAATGTCCAAACATACCCTTATAGATTTGTCTGTCTTATGTTTTCTGCCTAAGGTTGTGACGAAACTCCCACCAGACTTAGGAGAAGTGCACAAGGTACCTACATAGAATGATTAATATAATAAATGTATGTGATTTATTTTAAGCTTTTCGCTTTTTGTTCATCTGCCTGCATTATCGTTAGGACTACTATGCTACTACTACTAGGTCCTCAAGAATAAATAAGTATAGCATTTTCAAAACGTTGAGCTGCAAAGTGCTGATTAAAATATAATTTTATTTAAACATTCAATATGAAATCTTTCAAATGTAAGCATAGATCACTGATGGTAAGTAATAAAAGTAGTGTCACTGCCCGAGACTAAGGCAGGAATCCACAAGGTAAACTATTATAAGAATAGCAGTGGTCACAATGGTGATGGTATATTTGTCAAATTTAATTTCTTAATACCACCTCCCAACAGTGAATCGTGGCAAGGCGCCGCTCCGTACAAGAAGCAGGACTCCTGAAGGTACATATGAATTCAGTCTAGCGTTGATTACAGTGCTGAGTGTTTTAGTACGATGCGCAATTAACTCCCCACCCCCCCAACAGAGTATCGTAGACAGAGTCCCGTACAGACTAGAGCCAGGACTCCACAAGGTACAATGTTGTTGATTATAGCAGTGATCATAATGGCTACTGTAAGTAAGAATTTTAATTGTATCCCCCTCACACCCAAACAGTGAATCCAGGAAGAACTCCGGTTAGACATGCAGTGAGAACCACAAAAGGTACTTTTTGATTAGAGGATAGCAGAGATGACAAGGGTGATTGTGAAAGTCAAATGTGTAATTTACTGGTCTTTCACCACAACAGCATATCTTCATACATCCAGTTCCTAGAAAGACCATGATTCCACAAGTTACATTTTAATATTATTAACATAAATCAAAATATGTTCAAGCTGTCAAATGTTTTTTTTTCTATTATCAAACAGATGACAACCTCACTCCACTTACACGGGTTGCAAAAAATGTCCTGAGGACCCAGACATCTCAAGGTATGTATCGATGGCAAAGTGGAGATGTCATTGAAAACATTTAATTTAGATGTGTAATATTGTCTTCTGCCCCCAAACAGCGAGTCGTGGCATCAGAAAATCCATAGCCAGGACTCCTCAAGGTACATTTAGATTGACTAGAGCTGTGATCACATTTGTGTTGGTGTTATTAAAGCTTGTAATTTACTTTGTTTCCCCCTTTACAGTGGATCGTAGGCGTACTGCACGGACCCCAAGCAGTGCCAGGACTCCTCAAGGTACAATTATATTTCAGCAGTGATATAAATAGTCATAGTTGTAATTTCCTTTTTATACCATCCCCACAAGGAGTACTAGTTGTACTCCAAGTCAACAAAGGACAACACAAGGTTAATTTGTAGTCTAGGTCTGCGGACAGATTGACTAGAGCTGTGATCACATTTGTGATGGTGTTATTAAGGCTTGTAATTTACTTTGTTTCCCCATCTACAGTGGATCGCAGGCGTATTGCACGGACCCCAAGCAGTGCCAGGACTCCTCAAGGTACAATTATATTTCAGCAGTGATATAAAAAGTCATAGGTGTAATTTCCTTTTATACCACCCCCACAAGGAGTACTAGTCGTACTCCAAGTCAACAAAGGACAATAAAAGGTTAATTTGTAGTGTAGGTCTGCGGACTCTAGGTACATTTCGGATGACTATATAGCAGTCATCCTCAGTGTTGATGTTGGAAGAATGACACGTAATTGCCTTTTTTTTTATCAACAGGAAACCTTATAAAGAGTTCCAGAATTCCGAAAGGTACATTTTTATCAACTTGGGCAGTGGTCTTATTGTGGCAAAGTTTTTTTTGGGGAGAGAGATGAGGATGTTGAACTTGCAAAACAAGTAATAATGTTATGTTATCGACAAAAGCCAAAGAAAGCCTCACATAACTGAAATCACAGGCAACCTTACATGGTGATGGTGATGAGTTTTTGGATAATTTGGTATGTAAATAGTTATATTTGTAACCACTGTGCCTACACAATAATTGGGAAATGGAGCTAAACAGGTATGCAATCTCTTTCAACAGGCAAGAAGAAGGAGTTCACTTATCCAATGTCAGAGAAAAGTAAGAATGGAAGTATTTTAAGGGATTAAAGTAATTGAAGAGAAAAGGTATTATCTGGCATTATTAAACTTATTTGTTCAATTACCTTTTCTTTTTTTTCAATAAGAATTTCAGCAGGTCGTTGTGGAAACATTGGTGGCAATTATCGAGGAATTGAAACAGGCGCGTATCGCCATTGGGGCCAACGAGGCCATGGCCCGGTCTGTAGACCCAGCTTGCCCCTGTGTAGGGGCAAGATCCGCCAGGGGAAAAAAACTAAAAATCAACATTAGCAGCGCCTCACCCTATTCTGTTGTAGCCGACCACAGAAAGTCGCCTTTGTTTTCAAATGGGGCTCATTTGCATTCGGCCGAATTGTAGGAAACCAGTTTAGCCATCAAACCGGGTTCTGGCCCGGTCAACGTTAGAATCCACCAAACGCCACTGAATTGAAAGTGGAGTTGCAGCCATATTCAACTCAAGCTTAAAGGACGACTTCACCGCTTTTCAACCTGTCTTCATATAATTGGTCCTCACTAATACTCAGGATAAAATGGTACAATTTTTTTCTACTTGGTCTGTGTCTCATAGGAGGGCTGTGGACAGACCAGAAACCGTCTACCAGTGACATCATCGTTAGGCATGATTTTTTTTTCCAACAAGATTTCACATTTTTGATTTTTATTTTTATTAACACAAGAACAATGGCTTCTTTTATTGCATTGCAACTTTCCAGGAATAGAAAGCCTGCAGTTTCTATTAGCTTGGATTCCCCATTGATGATGTCACTGGTAGACGGGACTCTGAACTGTCCACAGCCCTCCTCTGAGACACAGACCGAGTAGAACAAAATTGTACCATTTTATCATGAGTATTAGTGAGGACCAATTATATGAAGATAGGTTGAAAAGCGGTGAAGTCGTCCTTTAATAGTCAGCTCCAGACCCAGGCTGACTTACAAAACGTTTGAAAGTCTGGTTCTCACTCTTTCACACCCAAGCTGGAAATCATTACAGCCTTTATTATTTGTTATAGTGTACCGCCCTCCTGGGGCCTACACCGAATTTCTATCTGAATTTTCAGAGTTTCTATCACGCCTAGTCCTAGACTTGGATAGAATCATTTTGGCTGCCGACATGAATGTCCATGTGGATGTAGTAAGGGACCAGTCGAAATTTACAGAAGGGGGTCCCTGGAGGAAAATAGGGGAGGGTCATGCCTTTCTAATTTTAGTACAAGGGAGGGTCAGCAAATTTTACTTTGAATCCAAGGGAGGGTCATGCAATTTTGAATTGATAAAATAGTCTGTTTTTTATATACCTTTTTAGTACAGCAGAAAAGTGGTTTGAAAAGGATTCAAATCAAGTACACCTTGGTCTGTTTAGAATCAATGACGGTCGTTAACAACTTAACAAGCCATCAACGCACATTCAGCGTGAACGACCCAGTCAAATCTATCAGCGTCTTAACGATGGTGGTTGAACAATTAAGCAAAACTTCAACAGGCGTTAGGCATATTGGAGAGATGCATTATCCCATTTTCCAACACAGAGATATCCTCTTTTAAGTGTGTTTTTGTTGCTCATAGAATTACATACACCAGGTAGGTTACAATGACCAATTTATAACTGGATATTCATAATCATATGGACAGTTGTGTATAGATGCCAGCCTAGCTCCACAAATAAAACCAGAATAATCTGGCCATAATTGATAGCCTAATTTGTTTTATGTTAGGCAACAGTATAGTCACTGTAGTTAATAATTAAAAGGGCAGAGTGACAAAAAGTTGTAAACTACTGGTTACCAAATACTCAACTTTCTTCAATCTGACCAGGATTCAATGGGTTTACCACATGTAAATTGAGAACACTATCCATTCTGCCACCACTACTACAGACACTACACTGTGCACAAGACTGGCTACTGTAATGTTCTAATCAATGTGGAACAGGGTCGTGCAGAGAGTGCTGAAGGGGCAGGTGCTCAAAATGTCCACGAAAGGGCACATATGCGCACGCCGATTTTTGGGGTGGTGTTTTTGTGGGTGTCCCTCGTGCCATTTCACACCAGAAATGTAGTATGTTGGATGTCTTATGCTAATGGAGCAATATGTTCCCCAATAACATGGCCCATGTCATTACTGCCAGTACCCTCTCCTCTGCCTCATTGAGGGTAATGGCAGTAATGACATGGGCCATGTTATTTTGACCAAAATTGTAAAAGTTTATATATTTGAAAGTAATGTAAAGTATACATGATGTGAACATGCATGGTACATCATTATCAGATTATCCTTCAACTTCTTGTTTTTTGCCCCAAAATGACTGGATCTGTTTTGTAGCAATTTGTAGCAATTGTAGAAATGTTAGACCTTAATTGCCGAATGTTTAAGCATATTCTAATCATGTACACTTTACTTAAAAACATTTTCAAAATATTTTATTTGTTTAACATGTTAAGCCAATTTTACATCGAGGTGCCTAGATGTCCCTAGTGCCCAGCTATCCCGTTATCCCTGCATCATACCACAAACAGCCTAACACGTTAACTTTAAGATGAGGGCAGAGTAACTACAATTTCATTTGACAGCTTCAGTCCATGTGGGACTTTCATCAGTGCAAATTTCAGTAAAATAAGCATTACGTTCTCATTACCATGTACACATTTAAATAAGCTATATTATTATAACGTGAAGTGTAAAACTTAAAGCAACAATTTATTGATGGGGGAGTGAACTTAACATGCTTGCTGCCTGTATCAAATCAAGTTGTTTGCAGCTGCAAGGATAATGAGGTGGGAGCAGGGGTCATCACCTTGTGATGGACATTTTCATTAATATTTCATTTTTGCCACGGACATGCAAAATAATAATTGTACCAAAAACACAGTGGCCTAGCCCTAAATGTATATTAATGGACTCCTAATGTGTCATAGTCTATTCCAATGTGCTGCACATTTTAAAACAATAGTACAGTATGTCTGCTTTAACTACTGAGCGACCAACAAATTAAATCCTAATTATTTTGGATTATAATAGTCGAGTGTCATCAGTACAGACAGTGCTTCAACCTCAAAAGGGTCACTTAGCTGCAAAGGTGAGTGGGGGTGCGTATTATACATCATATGGCTAATATAGAAATTGCTGGCTTTTCAAAAGACAGTGTTACTTGAGGACAGAAAGAGATGAAGTTCTACCAGCTAAACCATTTGGTTTGGCAAGGTACGGTAGTGCATTCCATTAAGGTGATCAGGTATTCTCTGTTGATGAGAAAGTCCAAGGCATGCACAAGTAAGACACACCCTACAAGCTACACTTGATTTGTTTTGATTTATTAGACATAATAATTACATGGTAAATGCTTCTCACGGAAACGTCAAGGATAAAATGCCAATGGAACACTGCAACAAGGAAACTTGAGACAAAAACAATATGCACATGATGAGTGATTAATGAAGGGCATGCCAGGATTCTAATTGAATGCAGTGTCACAATAGTTTAATGCGGAGGCACCTGACTTTGATCAAGGGTGAGCTAACTTTTAGGTTGGAGGAGGTCCTAGACTGTGGATGGAGGGTTACCATGGATTATGATTGTGGAGTGTTATTATAGTTATTATAGTTGTTATAATTGTTATTATTGGACACTTTGAAACACTGTCTCTCAAGTCTCAACTAACGACAACCAGCTTTACTTGTCCAGTTCTGCCCTCCTTTGCCTTGGTAGCAAATAGCTCCTTCAGGGGTCATAAACATGTCCGTACATGGACAAACATGTCCGTGGCAAGACTTGTCTATGTCCGTGGCACTCTTTTTTTTCCTTTTTGTTTTTAAAGAAAATATATTTAGCCGACATATTTTTCATTATAATGTAAAAACATATTCTAAAATACACAATTGAATCTTAAAATAATGTGTTTGAATAATTTTGGTGACTCATAAAGTGTCAGGATGACATTCTCATTAATATGATGCAGGATATTTGTGGTATTGTATGTTTTACCTGTACATGATTGATCATATGAGGACAACAAGACAACAAGATTACCTGAAAATGACAAAACATCCGTTCAATCTTTTGTGGGATACTAGTATTTTTATTTTTTAAGACAATGGATTAATGGAGTGTATGAGGTGTGTCAGACAATGAAACAATTAAAGTCAACGGTAATGTGAATGACCAGTGAAAATGGTGCAGGAAAAGAGAAAAAAGAGAAGGCATGTCATCTGTTGAGAAGGAGCACCGAGGCAAAGGAGGGCAGAACTGGAGTAAAGTAAAGTTGATTTATGTCAGCTGAGAGAAAGCGTTTCAAAGTGTCCAATAATGCTAATAATAACCATAGTAACACTCAATCATAATCCATGGAAACCCTTGATCCACAGCCTCACCATCAGACCTCCCACTCACCTCTGATCAAAGTTAGGCACCTTTGCATCAAACTATTGTGACACTGCATTCCTTTCAATCCTGCCATGCCCTTCATGAATCAGTCATTGTGTACTGTACATAATTATCTGTTTAACTGGTAAAACTTTATCTCTTCCTGTCCTCAAGTATGGCCCTTTTGCTCCTGCGATGTAAGATGAAAGCACTGTCTGTAGGCTACTGATAAGACCCAATTATTGAAATCCCAAACATGGAATATACTTGGACCATGGCACATTTAATGCCTGTCTCAAGAATGCCACCTGCCAGTATACAGTGGATAACTTCTCAGTCTCCATGTTTTCGAAAGTATAGCTACCACTTTAACCCTGACACTGCAAAAAAAAGTGCCTCGGACAAGACATGTCTTGCCACGGACATGTTTGTCCGTGTATGGACATGTTGATGACCCCTGGGAGGGCACTTGACATCACTGCATCAGGTGAAAAGTGAGACTAAAACTGACTGATGGCAGCCAGCTCATTTACATTTTAATTATAAATAATAATCATGATTGTTCAAATTATAATTATTTGTCAAATGTTTGTCTTGATAAGGGCAGGCCATAAAAAAAATATATATATATTTTCCAAATAGGTCTTTTGGGAAAAGGGCAATTTGAGGCAAAAGGACAGGTGAGCCCCCCCCCCCCTCTGCACGTGCCTGATGTGGAAAGCAAAACATCGGACATATCAGTTTTAAATGTCATGTTGTATTTGATGGGGAGGGTTAGGGGTGTCAAGATTTCACGATACAATACTGTTGGGCATATATCGATATGCTACATTATTAATGTTCTTTTCTCATGTATCATCAACATTGGCCATCATCTTTAGTTTAAAATAACTTTAAAAAACAATTACAAGGTGCTTTGTACACACAAATAAATACATTTGTGCAAGCTTAAGGGAGAAGTGAAGTTCTCACTACCTATAAACCCATTGTTTCAGAGGACAGATAGACACTAATATAACAAATATAATATAATAATACAGACAGACAGACAAAGTGATAGAGAAAGACAGACAGACAGACAGACATTTCATATAATTCAAAATGGTGGGACATCTAAAGGTCAGAGGTCAAAAGTCAGAGTGTGAAAGTCGTTCATCATGAGTACACGCATGTGTGTATCGAAGTTTCATGGCTGTAGGTCAAACAGGGCATGAGTTGTACCTCTTCAAAGTTGGCACTTTCAATTGAGTGCTATAGCGCCACCTTTTGACGAAAGATTGTGAGATTAATTTCTTGATAGTTTTTCATGACCATCTATCATATGGCCGAGTTTCGTAAAAAGCGACAGCAAGCCAGAACTGCGAAAAGTGGCAGAAGTGACAGAATAATGCCAATGACAAAACGGAGCCTTGGCACTGAATTGCCTGGCCCCGTAAATATTGCTGCTTGCAGCTATATTTACGGGGCCAGTGAATGAAGGAGAGAGACAGACAGACAGACAGACAGACAGACAGACAGACAGACAGACAGACAGACATATAATAATAAAAAAAAATCATGACCATCTACCATATGGCCGAGTTTCGTAAAAAGCATATGCACGGTTAAGCCAGAATTGCCAAAAACGGCAGAAGAAGGAGAAGAAACAGAATAATGCCAATATCAAAACGGAGCCATGCTTGAAGCCTGGCCCCATAAATCGTGAATAATGCCAATAACAAAACGGAGCCTTGCTCTGCAGAGCCTGGCCCCGTAATAAAGCAGGTGTGTGGATGCCACAGCGTGAGGACAGTGTTAGTTGAGGACAAAAGGAGATCAGGTTTGACCAGATGTGTGTTTGTCACGGTAGCTTTAATAGCTGTGGTTTCCATTCATGTGAACAGGTATTCTGTGTTGATGAGAGAGTCAGAGTCTTAAAGCATGCATGGGTGAGATGTAAGGTGTGCTAAAAGTAACAATGGGAACAGATACTGAACCAGATAACACATTAATGAAGGTATGAGACCTTTTAAAGGAATGCAGTGTCAGTGGTTTGATGCCAGGGCTCCTAACTGCCATCAGATTATTATTATTGTCTCCTCCAAGCTGAAGGCGTGACCGAGACTATGTTTTGCACCGTGTGTGTGTGTGTGTGTGTGTGTGTGTGTGTGTGTGTGTGTGTGTGTGTGTGTCCTCACAAGAAATATGTTTGTTTTATGGTTAAGAAAGATTTTTAGAGACACGTTTACAATTATGAAAATATTCAGGTTAGGGTTAGACATTTAGAGGTTTGGTTTAGTGATTAGAGTTATGACTCATTTACACTTTATTGCAAGTTGGTGTTGTGCACCGAAAAATAGCTGATTTACAAGCCCTTGTAGATCAGCTATTTTTAGGCTCTTGGCTTATATGACAAAAATTGAATAAAATAAAATAAATAAATGAGGCAGGTGTTTGGATAATAATACATAATAATAAAGCAGGTGTGTGGATAATAATAAATAATAATAATAATAAAGCAGGTGTGTGGATAATAATAAATCCTCATAGTAAAGCAGGTGTGTGGATAATAATAAATAATAATAATAAAGCAGGTGTGTGGATAATAATAAATAATAATAATGCAGGTGTGTGGATAATAATAAATCCTAATAGTAAAGCAGGTGTGTGGATAATAATAAATCCTAATAGTAAAGCAGGTGTGTGGATAATAATACATAATAATAATAAAGCAGGTGTGTGGATAATAATAAATAAATAATAATAAAGCAGGTGTTTGGATAATAATAAATAATAATAATAAAGCAGGTGTGTGGATCATAATAAATAATAATAATAAAGCAGGTGTGTGGATAATAATAAATAATAATAATAAAGCAGGTGTGTGGATAATAATAAATAATAATAATAAAGCAGGTGTGTGGGTAATAATAAATAATAATAATAATAAAGCAGGTGTGTGGATAATAATAAATAATAATAATAAAGCAGGTGTGTGGATAATAATAAATCATAATAAAGCAGGTGTGTGGATACCACAGCGTTGTAGCTTTAATAGCTGTGGTTTCCATTCATGTGAACAGGTATTCTGTGTTGATGAGAGAGTCTTAAAGCATGCGTGGGTGAGATGTAAGGTGTGCTAAAAGGAACAATGGGAACAGATACTGAACCTGATTTAAAACTTTAAAGCATTTTAAACCCTCACTAACCCTAACCTCAGTAAAACTATGCCTACCCCTAATCTCAAGAAACACTATGCGTAAACCTAAGAATGCCAAATCATGATCACCGGACACATCGTCGGGGACAGGGATCGAACCAGTGACTTCCAGACTCATAGGCTGCCTTTCTTCTCATTGAACTAGACATATGGTAGCCCAGGAGGTGTCTGTTGATATATATGTCTTTCCGTCCCTGATGAACCAAGCCTTTGTTTTGCTCTACTCTAGATCACTGGTTCACTAACCATCTACCGATAGAGAAATTGTACGTCTCCTCGGAACAGAAACTAGTGAAAGTAGTCGATCTACAAGCTCACAAAACATTGCTATCTGAAAAGTTGTGAGATTGTAGATCGTCTATTTTCACAATGAAGTATGTCATACATTGAAATAACACACTCTCAAATAAGCATTTCATGTTATCTTTATCAATTGCACATGTATTCATTGATACAGTCATGATGTTTGCAATGCTCTTTAAAAGAAGTCTGCATGAAGTGAGGCTTGAACCGGCAACATTATAGTTGTGAAGCAGATGCTGTAGAGAGAAGCCATTGGACCAACAGACCAGAGCCAGTGAAAAAGGAGCTAACACAGTTGATACAGTTTCACGCGAATTGCTCACAAATCCTGGGTTTAAGTGTTTTTCAAACTGCTCAAAATTGCGAACAATCTAAGGGCGGAGCTTACTGGTCAAAACGATAGATGTGTTCCTCATGAGTCAAGGCACAAGTGTAAGCAAGTTTCACGACTTTGGGCCAAACGAGGCATGACTTTTGCTTGTTTAAAGTTAGCATTTTCAAAAAATTGCTATAGCGCCCCCCTTTGACCAATTAGAGTAAGATTGGTTTCAGTGATATTTCAAATGACCCTCTACATTACTGCAAAGTTTCAAACAAACAGTCTGCATGTATGTGTTAGGGGCAGATTAATAATTGTCATAAAAGTGCAATAGTTAAAACTCCTCAGAAATTGTTAAAATCTCCTCCTGGGATTTTTGAACAATCTGCACGAAACGTTTAACACTTGAACTTTGGACCTATGCCGACAACACCTTGGCGGCGGATTTTCCATAAGTGAAAGAATGAAGCTTTTAAGACCCAATGAATGTTTTTCATATAATTCAAAATGGTGGGAGATCTAAAGGTCAGAGGTCAAAACTCAGACCACGAAAATTGTCGGGCATGAAGAGCCGCATATGTGTATCAAAGTTTCATGGCTGTAGGTCAAACAGGGCACGAGTTGTACCTGTTCAAAGTTGGTACTTTCAATTGAGTGCTATAGCGCCACCCTTTGACGAAAGATTATGAGGTTTATTTTTTGATAGTTTTTCATGACCATCTACCATATGGCCGAGTTTTGTAAAAAGCGTATGCACGGTTAAGCCAGAACTGTGAAAAGTGGCAGAAGAAGGAGAAGAAAAATAATGCCAATATCAAAACGGAGCCATGCTGGCAGCCTGGCCCCGTAATAACAATGCATAACTATAAGTTCCACAAACCTCATATTTTTGTCGTCTGGACTTTACCAACCAAGTGCAGCCTAGTTATTTCCAACAGCTCAAAAAAAATCTATAATACCAGATACAGTATAATACCATGTAAACAATCTTAGATTAGATGTAGGCCTATTTGCAGAGGAATAATTGCTTTGATGCATGTCACATTAACGAGCGTCAACGAGCATCAGCTGACACACAACACCTCCCCTTGCAGTGCTTTAAACTGAAAGTGACTGGAGTCTGTTTCATTTCTCTCCAAAATATCTTGAATACGATGGAAGACATGATTAATAATTACTGTGATTATGATAAGATTTACATTTCATATCATACACCATACAGTAAGAAGAAAAAAAGTGTTTTTCGTTTATCAAAAAAATATTACGATACAGTATGACATCATGACAATACCTATCGTCACATTTTAATACCACAATAGGCTATATCGTGGGACAATATGTCGTGACACTCACTCCTAGGCGGGGAGGGTTAATCTTTTTTTTTTAATCACTTGGGGAGGGTCATTGATTATTATGTTTTGTCTAAGGGAGGGTCATGGCATTTTAGATCAAGGTACATACATTTTCTCCAGGGGTACCCTTCTTTAAAAATCGACCTGTCCCTAACCGATAGCCTCAGTAAAGCGTTTATTACATTAATTGAGTCAATCGGTTTCTCTCAGTGTGTAGATAAACCTACTCACAAGTTCAACCATACCCTCGACCTTGTTTTGGTCTATGGTATTGAAATTGAACATCTCATAGTCTTCCCATATAATGAGAACCTTTCCGACCACTATTTAATAACTTTAGATTTTACATTAATTGATTACTCACCATTGGACAAAAATGTCTTTGGTAGAAATCTATCCGATAGTGCTGTGGGCAAATTTAAGGAAGCAATACCATCAGCCATCAACTCAGTATATTCCAATACAATTGAATATCTCTTTACTTATAGCCCCTCTCAGGTCGATCACCTTGTTGATAGTGTTGAAAGAGGGTAATAAAGCAACAGAGGCTAGCCCCATGGTATAACTCTGAAACAAAAAATCTCAAGCGAACGTCACGTAAGCTTGAAAGGATATGGCGTTCAACCAAACAGAAAGAATCCTGTATAGCCTGGCAGAACAGCCTTAAAATATATAGGAAGGCTCTCTGCAATGCCAGAGCCACCTATTATTCATCCTTAATAGAGGAAAACAAAAACAACCATAGGTTCCTTTTTGACACTCTAGCCAAATTGACAAAAAGTCATGACTCTACTGATCCACGTATTCCTATATCCCTTAGCAGCAATGATTTCATGAATTTTTTCAATGGTAAAATCAATACTATCAGAGATAGTATTGATAACCTACTACTCTCAGCCCCTACTGGACCACCCTCCGATGTAGTATCCTCAGAAGTGGCTGTACGACATAGTGTATATTTGGACAGTTTCTCTCCGGTCGAGCTCTCCGAATGTACTTTAATGATCACATCTTCCAAACCAACGACCTGTCTCTTGGATCCAGTCCCAACTAGATTACTTAAAGAGGTCCTGACCCCGGTTGGTGCATCCCTACTCGATATGATCCATATGGTCTCTGGTGACGGGCTACGTACCACAGTCCTTTAAAGTAGCTGTCATCAAACCTCTCCTCAAGAAGCCTACTCTCGACTCAGGCATTTTGGCTAACTATAGACCTATATCGAACCTTCCATTTCTCTCAGAAAATCCTTGCGAAAGCAGTCGCCAAGCAGTTATGTGACTTTTTACATAACAACAAGCTATTTGAAGCTTTTCGGTCAGGATTCAGAGCACACCGTAGCACTGAGACAGCATTGGTGAGGGTCACAAATGACCTCCTGATTGCATCAGATAACAACCTTCTCTCTGTACTGGTTTTGTTGGACCTCAGTGCTGCATTTGATACTATTGATCACCATATTTTGTTGCAGAGACTACAGCATTTGGTTGGCATTAAGGGTGCTGCATTGAACTGGTTTGAGTCTTATCTGTCTGACAGATTTCAATTTGTAAGCGTTAACGATACACCTTCATTACGTGAAAAGGTTAAATACGGAGTCCCACAAGGCTCTGTACTTGGACCAATACTATTTACTCTATATATGCTTCCTTTAGGTGAGATAATTAGGAAACACTCTATACATTTCCACTGTTATGCAGATGATACACAATTATATCTATCGATGAAGCCAGATGAAACAACATGAATCAACTGGCTAAACTTCAAGCATGTCTTATAGACATCAAGAGTTGGATGACCCGTAATTACCTACTCCTCAACTCGGACAAAACTGAAGTTATTGTACTTGGCCCTAAGCAAGAATTTTACCCTAGATGGTATTACCTTGACCTCCAGGGCCACTGTAAAGAATCTGGGAGTCACATTTGACCAAGATATGTCCTTTCAGTCCCACATAAAACAAATTTCAATAAATGCCTTTTTTCACCTGCGTAATATTGCAAAAGTTAGGCACATTCTGTTCACGCATTTGTTACTTCTAGGCTGGACTATTGCAACGCTTTATTATCAGGCTGCCCAAGCAAGTCCCAAAATAGCCTGCAGCTAGTCCAGAATGCCACTGCACGCATACTGACAGGAACCAGAAGAAGAGATCATATCGGTTAAATACAGAATAGAGTTTAAAGTTCTCCTCCTCACATACAAGGCTCTCAATGGACAGGCACCAGTATATCTCAAAGAACTTATCGAGCCCTATAAACCAACCTGAACACCATTGCGTCCACAGTATGAAAAAATGCTTACGGCTCCAGGAAACCCCAAAAAAGCTAGAACAGGAGGCATAGTATTTAAGTTTCAGGCACCTCAGCTGTGGAACCTTCTCCCAGTCTCAGTCCGTGAAGCAGACACACTGTATATTTAAGACTAGATCAAAAACCTTTCTCTATGATAAAGCCTATAGCCGAAGTGTATAGACTCAGTCATCCTATAGTCATCCTCTCCCACCTCCCCCCTCTCTCCCTCTCTCTTCTCGTCCTCCCTTTTGGTTGTGTGGGTTTGTGTCCCATTGGTACAATCGTAATTAACCCTGTACGGATTCACGCTCTAGTAAGGCCTGCCACTTATTCTACATCCGGGGACCCGTTCCCTGGAGTTTCTTTTATCTCCCACGTCGCAGGTCCATGGACTGTCACTACGGACTCCCTGCTGCGACTCAAGACTGTGACTGCGGACCGGGCCTCTCCATGGAGCACGACCGTGGATTTCTACTACATCACACTATACCATTACACTATACTGTATATTATCTTAACATTCTTATATTATACCATTATATACTGCATACATATTATTGCTGTACTATATTATATTATCATATACTATCTTACACTATTATATTTTCTACTATTGTCATTGTTACTACTTGTACTGTATCTCTTTGTGTCTCTCCTCTGTCTCTCCCGCTCTCTCTCTTCTTTCCCCCGACACGGTCGAGGCAGATGGCCCCCACCCTAGAGCCTAGGGTCTGCCTGACGTTTCTTCCAGTTAAGAGGGAGTTTTTCGTTGCCACTGTCGCAAAATTGCTTGCTCAGGGTGGGATTGTCGGGTCTCTTCTCTACATGTAAAGTGTCTTGTTGTGATTTGACACTTTAATAAAATTGAATTGAATTGAATTGAAAGGCCTCAAAGACCAAGATGATGAAGAAGACCCTCCAGTCCATATAGCGAACCTTGAGCAATTCAAAAAGGTAGCTAAGTACCTGGAGATTCCTCGCCTGCGACGTTCGATGGTAAGTTACAAAAAGAATATGCTTAAACACATTTTAAAAAATATATATATATACATCTCTGTTAATATTATTTTATATCATACAGATTTTTAATCTGTGTCATGTCGGGGGGAAAGACATAAAGACCTGCACAAAGAAGATCCTAGACAGGTATGAGTACACATTGGCTGCAGTTACATGGACTATCTACTATTCATTCAAAATGAACTCATGGACCAGGGGCTGCCCGGCTCCACTACCCTGGGCAGAGCTTCCCCGCGTTCCTTTATCACCATTTTAATGCGAAAGTAGCAGATCTAGTTTAGTTTAGTTTAGTTTAGTTTCACATTTCTCATGTAGGCTAGCTTAATTTTATTTTCTGGCTGAATAGATTCTTTTGATTATAAGTTCCCTTTGCATATCAAAGACAGGTAAAGATTGTTCCTCCATCACAGGCTCAGATCCTCGGAGCGTCCGTTCTCCTGGACAAGTCTGGGCTTAACCGTTACAGTATATAAGCTTATTAAACAACGCTATAAAATATGAATTATTCATTTTTATCCTGCAGGAGCGAGTGCTTCTCAGCACCAACCGTGGCCAACGCATACAGAGACATAGACTTATGCAGTCTTTGAAATAAAGTTTTAAAACATACAATATTTTATATATAAAAAATAATAAAAAATCGGGATTTGATATATACTTTTTGGCCAATTCTGACAGCACTACTAAGCGTGGTCATGTGCAAAAGAATGCATGTATTCCAAACAGAGAGGAGCGTTATAAAGTGTTTATATGGTAAATTCCGATTGGTGTATATGTCACAGGTAGATTGGCATTCCAGGTAGATTGGAAGTGGAGCGCTTGTTTTTAGGCTCGGGACGGGGCTGCGATGCGAGGACAACGACAACATGAATATACATACATACTGCCTTCAGTGGCGCACTTCGATAATCATTGGACTCCCCATCCACTATCACTGGGAGTCTGGGTTTGACTCCCGCTCGGGACATTACTTTTTCAAACAACCGCGGACTCTTTTTTTTCGCCGATAAAGTATAGTTTTGGACCATGACGGAGGCGCTCCGACTAAGGAGACCTTGAGGCCAAGGAGTCGCGCCCGAGCGCCTCCAGGCGCGAGTGCCCGCGACGACCGGCCGATGGTCTCCTAGTCGACTAAGCGCCGTCCGAGTTATGTACCGATAGGCACAGAATAGTAAATGATGTTGTGGGGACTGCGTTTGCCCCGCTATGGTTTGCCCCAACTGCCACTCACTGCACTAACATAGCCCGCCAGCCCCGCCTCCTCAGTCTCGCCCCCTTGTTCGCGGGTGTGTGCGCGCGCGCGTGCATGTGCGCGTATGCGTGTGTGCGTGCTCGTTTGTGTGCGTGTGCATGCGTGCGTGTGTGGTGTGGGACTCATGTGTGGCTTGCATTGCCCTCTGGCGTTGGTTCTACAGAATTGCCTGGGGGGCGGACGGGCGGTGAAAACAAGCGCTTATTTTCCATTCTACCTGGAATGCCAATCTACCTGTAACATATATACCACCCTTCCCAACCAGAATGAAAATTCAGACCGTAATGGAATATTCGATTCCAATTGAGGTGTTTACATGAGCATTTTTATTATGAATGAGCAGTCATTCCGAATATAAGTGGAAAAATATGTCAATGTAACCGCAGCCCCCAAAATGTAATAATATAATCATTAAGATAATAGAATAGGAATGGGGGTTATTGCTTTTCATATCAACATAATTGGCCTCATTACAGGTTGTCAGAGTATGCGGTTTACAATCTGCATGTTTTCTGTTTGTTTCAGACTGTTCACCAATGGCCTTATGAAACTGTTCAACCTTCGTGGTGGTGGACAGCACATGAAGAGGCCTTTCATCAAGACAGAATATTTGCAGTTTGTAAAAAAAAAAAAAAATGCAGTTTGTCCAAGGCACCCGTCCTTAAAGGTGAATGTTGGACTAAGGTTTCCTTACCTTTTCTATGACGTTATGATATCTTAGGATGAATCGTACAGTAGAAAAATGTAACTCCATCCTAAGATATCATAACGTCATAGAAAAGGTAAGAAAACCTTAGTCCTTAGTCCAAAATTCTCCTTAAGTTTGAGATGTTTTTCTAAGAAATGTCAATTAAAATTGATTGTACAAAACTTTCGTATGGTTTTAATTTGTTTAAATGTGAAATAAAAATGTCTTGCTATTGAAATTAAACTTACAGTTGTAGAATGCTGAAGGGAACTAAGAACACAGTAGTAAAATGTAATTAAATGATCAGAACATCGTGACTACATTACCATTTGCAATAAGGTAAGCATTTCAATGCAACATGGTCTGCTTTTAGTTTTGCAAGTTTTTCCCTTTAAACTTTCAGAAATTGGGTTTCTTGTGAAAAGTTTTATACGTTTTAAAGGTAGAACATGCTTAGTCGTCATTTAGACGTTATTCAAACGTCTATATTGAATTATATATATATTTTTTAATCTAGACGTTTAAATGACATCCTTTAGACGTCTAGATTTAATTAAATCTAGTGATCATTGTGAGCCTATATATAGATTAATCTAGACGTCTAAAATGATGTCTGCATTTCAACCTTTTAATTAAAAACAAGGTCTAAAATGGAGTTCAATTTCAACGTTTGCCTGACGTCTAAAACAATACTTGACGTTTAATAACCGTTATTTAAACGTCTTGATATAAACGTATATCCGTTCACTAGACGTTGAAACAACGTCTAGGCTATGTTTAGACGTTGAAAAAACGTTCAAATCTAGACCACTCATAAACCGGATTTAGCCTAGACGGCTAGGTGACATTTAGACGTCATTTAGACGTCTAATAGCCCGAAAAATGCTCAGTGGGTTATTAAACAAAATAAGACCAGAACCAGACAATTAATTAAAACGTTTGATTAGTCTGCTTGAGGTGTAATGCAGCTTTAAACATAGCAGCCAGTGATACAAATAAACAGTAGACCTCTTCCCATGTTCCATATCACTGGTTGCACGCACGCACGCACGCACGCACGCACGCACGCACGCACGCACGCACGCACTCACGCACGCACGCACGCACACACACACACAGCCTCTCTCCCTGTCTCTGTCTCTCTCACACACACACACACACACACACACACACACACACACACACACACACACACACACACACACACACACACACACACACACACACACACACACACACACACACACGCGCACCAACGTGAATGAAGCAAGTGAAAACAAACTAGAAAAAGTGCTCCTCGGAGTACAAGTCTCCGCCAGGTCAGGTAGGTTACTATGGCCTCCTTGTGGAGCTATAATATGCCAATGTGAAAAGGGTGGCATTTCTTTTTAGGCCTTTCACGGCAATCGGACACTGCATTCATGATTTGAAGCATTTTGTTCCAAAAATGTGTTTTGCTAAATTAGACCTGCTGGTGGCGCTATAACAGGCGCTATAACAGGCCAATGTGAAAAGGGTGGCATTTGTTCCTCGGCCTAGTGGGAATGTGCGTGTGAAATTGCACGGCAATCACACACTGCGTTCATGATTTGAGGCATTTTGTTCAAAACGGACCTATCCTGCAAACTTTGTAAGTCAATGTTAGCCAATTAAGATGGAATATGAAATATCGGACACATCCGTCTTGATGATATGACTATAGAGATACTGTGTACCGATTTGCGTGATTTTTGGACAGAATCTGAAGGAGTAAGAGCAAAAAATGTGTTTTCCAAAAGTCGGCCTCCTGGTGGCGCTCTAAAAGGCAGATGTAAAAAATGCAGGTCAAAGGTTGTTCCTTGGCCTCTAGGGAGTATGCGTGCAAAGTTTCACGCAGATCTGTGCAGTTATAAGTAAAAATGTGATCAGCCTGTTATAGCGCCACCATGAGGCTGATTTGAAAGTTTTGAAGTGGCATTTGTTCCTTGGCATAGTGGGAATGTGCGTGCACAATTTCACGGAAATCTTATGCTGCGTTCATGATTTGAGGCATTTTGTTCAAAACGGACCAATCCTGTAAACTTTGGAAGCCAACCTTAGGCAATGAGGATGGAATATGGGAAATGGGACAGATCCGTGTTGATCACATGACTATAGAGATACTGTTTACCGATTTGCGTGACCTTTGGATAAAATCTGTAGGAGTAATTTAAAAAAAAAGGTTTTGCACAAATTGGCCTCCTGGTGGCGCTCTAACAGGCCCATGTGAAAAATGTGGGGCAGAGGTTCTGAATTGGTATCCAGGGAATGTGTGTGCACAGTTTCGCAGCGACCGGGCCAACGGTGCCGGAGATTAGCTGCTCACAGACAGATGGACGGACACACGGACACACAAACGGACGGACAGGGGGTAAAACATACTCTCTCGCCACGGCTTCGGCCTGGCGGAGACAAC
Organism: Gymnoscopelus braueri; assembly: GCF_963280865.1. Lineage (NCBI taxonomy): Eukaryota > Metazoa > Chordata > Actinopteri > Myctophiformes > Myctophidae > Gymnoscopelus > Gymnoscopelus braueri. The sequence continues at coordinate 51,734,412 of NC_137612.1, read as the reverse complement.
AAACGTGTCACACAAGCACACACGCTCACACACGACACAAATTAAACACACACGCAAGCAAGCAGCACTGACACAGATGAAATAAACACGCAAGCACACACACACACACACACACACACACACACACACACACACACACACACACACACACACACACACACACACACACACACACACACACACACACACACGGCACAACACAAATCAAAACACACACGCAGGCCAGGGCCGTGCTTTGCTGTACGCAAGGTTCGGTGGCCGCCTGGGGCCCCACACAGTCAGGGGGCCTCGTGAGAGGTTTTCTGTTTTTAAATAAATATAAATAAACAGCTTTCCAGTCATTCGAGGCCCTTTAAAAAATCCCACATGGGGTCTCAAACAGTCAGGGGGCCTCATGAGATCTCCTCAAATGTTGAAAATGCCACAACAAGACCGCTTCACTTGAGGCTCTTGAATAAAACATGGCTGGAGGGTTGACATGATGCAAATTGTTCTGGAACGCTGCCAGCCTTTGTCCCTGCCGTAGCTCCACGTCATTCACAGTGGTGTAAAGTAACTAAGTACATTTACTCAAGTACTGTACTTAAGTACAATTTTGAGGTACTTTTACTTTACAGGAGAATTTCCAATTGTCTATACTTTTACTTCTACTCCACTACATCTCAGAGGCAAATATTGTTATTTTACTCCACTAAAATTATTATTTTCAAACATTCTACTACTTTTACTTTTGGTACTTTAAGTACATTTTGATACCAATACTTTTGTACTTTTACTCAAGTAAATTTAGAATTCTGGACTTTTGCTTGTAACAGAGTACTTCTACATTGCAGTATTGATACTTTTACTTAAGTAAAACTTTTGAGTACTTTTTCCACCACCGCACAATGGTGTAAAGTAACTAAGTATACATTTACTCTGTACTGTAGCCTACTTTTACTCGAGTATTTCATTGTATTTATTTTCTTGATAACTTTGTACTAACTTCTACTTCACTACATCTCAGACGCAAATAGTTTTACTTTTTATAGTATTGTTAAAAAGTTAATACAATGTATTTAACAATATAACACCATCATGTGTTGGAGGAAAAAAAAGAAAGAAAAAGGAGCGTCTTTTTGGCAAAGAGTAAAATTCCAAACCAAGGTGCTCTTTGTTACAATTGGGTGATAAAGTTACACAGCAAGAATAAAAAGCCTTTATTGTATTATATATATATATATATATATATATATATATATATATAGTGTACCTACGCAGCAGACAGCCTTCATCATGGTGACTAAACGTATAGTTGGTGCAAGGCGTTCTTGCCTCTGCATTGGCCAATACAACAAAAATAATTGGTCTTTCCCCTCTTTTTATGTGTTTGGTTTGTGGCTTCAGCCCTTACCGATCACACGACCTGATGAGTCCACCGTCCTCGTCTGTAGAAGTGTTAATGTTGAACGTGACAAGCATGGCGTGTGCACATGTCTGTCTGGCTGGCTGGCTGGCTCACCACCAACATGTCTGCTGTGTGGAGATATTTACACATACCAGAATAAGACAGACAGACAGACAGGCAGACAGACAGACAGACAGACAGACAGACAGCATGTCTGCTGTGTGGGGATATTTCCACATATCAGAGGAAGACGCTGTAACACTTGCTATGCATGCCATGTCTATGATGCATTATCAGTGGTGGACAGTAACGGAGTAAATGTACTTGAGTACTGTACTTAAGTACAGATTCTGAGGATCTGTACTTTACTTGAGTATTAGATTTTTTTTGATACTTATTACTCTTACTTGAGTACATTTCCGAGACAAATATTTTACTTTTACTCAAGTACATTTCTAAGAAGACTGTAAAGTACTGAGTACTTTTAGGTTGGCTGTTTATTTTTTCCACACTTCTGCTCTCACACTAGCCGTGTTTCTGGCTTCCCCCTCCGCTCGCCTCTTTGTTACATCTTGTATGGGTGTGTAGGAGTAAAAGTATTTAGTTCTGGTTCCTCAGTCATTTCTATGTTTTTATAGGTGTTTCTTTGCAGGCTTTGTATAACGTAGTGGCTCTACAAGCACATCAGTGCATGCAGTGCAGGTGGTTTCAGAGAATTACTTCTCTGAAACAAGAGTTATGAGATCTACTTAAAAAGGCACTATGTCACTTTTTTTAATGAATGAAATGTAATTTTGTCGAATCTGTATGGTAAAGTATGTTAATATAATATAACTTATCCGTTTGGGGTGGTTATATTTTGTCTCCCTGCTCTTCTATTGAGACATTTAGATTGTGTCAATGGTCATGTCTCACCTAGACACAGGATCTGACATGAATTTTGACCAGATGTGTTAGTATAGGAAATCAAAGGTTGTTTGTGTGGAGACCAAGCAAGTCGACTTGTCAGTCGCCATCTTGTTTTGACAGGGTGAAGTTCACCGCTGTGCATGTCGACACCATCTTGTTTTGACAAGGTGAAGTTAACGGTTGTGCGTGTGGGTAGATATGAAACATCCTCTGCTCTCATGAGCATGAGAGCAGAGGATGTGGTCACAAAGAACCACATGCCTCTCTGCAACCACCATCTCTGAGAGCGGGTACATCATGCATCCTGTGCACGTTACAAAGCATCACACAACAGTCATTCAACTGACACATTTCCTGTGGGTGCTCGGCTTTCTCATTGGGTGCTCGGGCTCCCCGGCACCCACAGGATTGGCGCTAATGTCTGCAGGTCTCTGCACAAACATACACTGAACAGAGAGAATGTTCTGTTTTCTATGTCAACTGTATGCATGCAGAATGAGCATGTAAGGTATTGTGTCATATCACCAGATGTTACTTATAATCTGATGAAAAAATATGTGTAATCACGGTAATCAAAACGCCCTTCATGACAGTTACTCTATGCATTTATTATTATTAATATTTTTTAATAGAACAGATGGCCGCAGTTTAAAGTGAGCTCCATGTCCTAATTGTTGAAGTATATTATATACTATATATTGCATCTTGACAAAAAGGTCACAGTTGATGGCCCTGGATCGGAGAATTTGTACCAAATAGATTGTCTTTATCACCAAAGTACATTAAGAACTGGAATATAATTAATGTGATCTGAGTGCAGCTTTGTCAGCGATGTGTCACTCATGTGTGACTCATGCAAGTTGGCAAGAGTAATCCCTCTATATAAAAAAGGAAGCAAACTAGATCCTGGCAACTACTGTATAGGCCTGTTTCCATCCTTTGTTCCATCTCAAAGGTTATAGAGCGATCAATCCAAGAACAAATCAACAGCTACCTCAGCGAGCGTAAACTGTTGTTTGAATTCCAATCGGGCTTCAGAACCAGGGACGGATTATGGCTTGGGCACAGTGTGCACGTGCACAGGGCCCTGAGCCAATGGGGGGCCTTGGATTTAATAGGCTTTTAAAAAATATATATAATATATATATACCCTAACCCTAAAACCGAAATAAAGTAACCAAAAAACGCCCCAAAACGGCCAATATAACCGCAATAACCGCAAAAAAATGCACACTGCGCGCGCGCGGGGTCCGTTGCGATTTTGTGCACAGGGCCCATTTTCACTTTAATCCGTCTATGTTCAGAACATCCCACTCCACTGACACATGCCTACTGTATTTGACCGATTACATCAAACATGAGGTAGACTCGGGCAAATACTGCGGCATGGTCATGCTGGACCTCCAAAAGGCGTTTGACACTGTAAACCACGAAATTCTACTTGATAAGCTGAAGGTGATTGGTTTTGATTGCACATCACTAAATTGGATGAGATCCTACTTGGAGGGTAGAGAACAAGTGGTTGACATCAACGGAACCATGTCCTCATCCCTCCCGGTGAGCTGCGGGGTTCCTCAAGGCAGCATTCTAGGGCCGTTACTGTTCCTTCTATACATTAACGACATGAATGCTGCCTGTAACTGCAAACTGTTCCTGTTCGCTGTCAGGTATTTGTCAAGAATACATCCCAAATAGGTAATCTCTTCTTTGCTAGTGATGATTGTGTCATCGATTTTGACCTTGAAGTCATTTACCTTCATTTTACTGAGGGAATGTTTGGTCCCAAATAGAATGGATTCAGTTTTCCCAAGGTGTAGTGACAGTTTGTTATTGGTAAGCCATGTACGGATTTTTGAGAGTTCAGAGCTGAGAGCTTCCTCAACTTGCAACTTGTCCTCACCCGAGATCAGGAGTGCGGATGTCTTTTATCAATTGAAATTATGATTGAGCATCTATGTCTAAAGGGCCATACAAATATGAACTTCTAAAAAAGAAAGTGCGCTCGTGGCTCAACTTGCCCCAGGTTAGGGGTAAGTTGATCCAATTCAAGGGGTAAGTTGACCCACATGATATTTACATTTTTCAAGTTTAAACTTGAACAAATAATGTATTCACTTAAAATTCACAAAGATAATGTAATAACTCATTATTTAAACAATATAGCCAATTAAATAAAGTTTGCTATTCAGAACCTTTTAATATTTGCGATTGTTAATGCAATATTGGAAACATCTCTTAAATGAGCATATTCATCCAAATTAAAGGTCATTCAGCATAATTTGAGTAGCAAAGACATAATAAAACATATGAATAGTGATTAGTAAAGGCAAAAGAAAACATGCTTTATACCTTATCCACAGCACTGGAGAAACATAAACTCAATTCAATTCACTTAAAAAAAAAAGTGAAGAGCAGTTTTGGGTCATTTTATCGTCGGGGAGCACCCCGGACCATTTTTGAGTTGCTTGATTCAGTATTCAGATATTTTATATTCATTGTATCAGACGCGCCCCCTATACAAACCCATTGTATACTTCAAACTCCATTTTAATCATGTTTGATTCATCGGAAACACCCGTCCTAGGTTCTGGTGACTGATATTGTCCTTCTAATACTTTCTTTCAATTACTTTTTTCATTTATTTTTAATATTTTTTTTGTAAAATGCAAAAAATAAAATACAATTAAAAATGTAATTAAATAAATGAAAAAAATCGAAAAAACACGGTCTCCTCACATATTAGGAGGGCAGTATGAGTCAGAGTCACCAGAACCAAGGTTGGGTGTTTTCGATGAATCTATCATGGTTAAAATGGAGCTTGAAGTTACAATGGGTTTGTATAGGAAGGGGGCGTGTCTGATAAAATGAATATCAAATATCTAAATACTGAATCAAGCAATTAAAAACTGGGGGCTCACAAAAGCCTGAGTAGACAACAAAATGACCAAAATAATGAAATATCCCTTTAAATCATGCTATTAACATTAAATACATGTACTGATTATTATTATTTTCTTTTCTCTTTTTTCAGCGGTTTTGTACTCGTATTTGTTTTGGTTCTTTGCAGTATTATTATTATTATTATGTTATGTATTTATTTTATATACTAATTTATTTTTCTTGTCTATGCTTGTTCAATCTGAGGCCATGTAGGGTGGGGGTAGTATGGGCTCAATTTAGTGCCAATATTATGTTGTACTTGTAAAAAGATTTTGTATTTGTAAACAAATTTTGTATTTGTAAAAAAAATATTTGTATTCGTAAAAATAATTTGTACTCGTAAAAAAAATATTTGTATTCGTAAATAAAATATTTGTATTCGTAAAAAAAAGATTTGTATTCGTAAAAAAAAGTTTTGTATTTGTAAGCAAAATATTTTTATTCGTAAGATAAAAATGTGTCCATATAAAAAATATTTTAAACTTTTTTGCTATATACATTTTTTTGTGTGTTTGTAACATGTGTTAAACATGTTGTAATTGTAGAATTATATTTACAATGAACATTGTGACCAGAAAAAAACAACAGTTTGCTCGCTCGAAGATCTGTTCTACGGATTGCAAAACTTTATTTTTGGCACTCTGCACTTCCGGGTATGAGCCAATCACGTGAGGCCTTTTCCACTACCCAATCATAAAGCTCCATAGGTCTCCATGGCAACATGGCAAACGGGGTTGCCATGTTGCAACCCCAAGAGTTTTAGCTGCAACATAATTCAATTGCTCAGGAAATAAACAACGGATTACAATAATATAACATTCCCTATAATCAGTAACATGTAGGTGATACCTATGTCTATCAAATATGGTTTTATTGAAAGGCAATCAAAGGCTAGATCGAGTTTAGAAAGCAAACAGGTAATGTCAGGGGGCCTCAGTGCGGCTGCAGAGTTTGATTGAGTGTGAGACTAGGACACTCATTATCCCAAATGCCATATGTCAAAATGACCGGCTTCACCGGGAATCGTGCGCGTGTATTTTGCTAAGAGATTGGTTACATAGTTTAATTGATATTAATTTATTAGTGCATTAAATTTCCCCATCCACTTTAATGGGAAAATGAAAAAACTCGATTTCAAGTATTTTTTTCTCAGAAACTGTAAGGGCTAGAGTTACAAGACTTGGAGGGGAGGTTCATAATTTAGTCAGAAATTATCCAAAAACAAAAGTACACCAGTCGGCCTCATGGTGGCGCTATAAAAGCCCCCTTTACGTTTTGGCCTTTAACTTTTGAACCGTAGGTCGTAAAATAAAAATCTTTTTTCCCTAGATTCCTTGGGTCATGACGCAACTCCCCATATAGGCCACGCCCATTTGCGTCAGGATAGATTTTCCGGCATTTTGAATTTTCTTCAAAACACACTTTTAGCTCCTCCTCCCACATATTTTGTCCGTAATGTCCGGGCGCCTCAGTATTTTATAATTCAAAAACTTTTATTATTTAATTGATATTTATTGTTAATTAAATCTATTAAAAGATTGTTTAGGAGATATTTGACAGTTCCTGGGAGGATTCTACCTGGCTTTTGTTGTGTATTAATATAATAATAATGATAATTTCTCTACTGTTCTAATAGCCTACATGACTCATATATGCTATTTAATGGTAATAGAAGAAATATGCCTACATATATGAGACACACAGGGCTAAATGCGTATTTGATGTGGCCTGTGTCAAATACATAAATGTGAATGAATACATATTTCTTCTATTACCATTAAATAGCATATATGAGTCATGTAGGCTATTAGAAGTGTTGAAAAATATGTAGGCCATATGTATATGCCAGCGCTGTAGTCTAGTTTTTGGCAGGATGTGATTCCCTCCAACACACATGTATACAGTATAATAATAATAACAATAAAATAATAAAGCATCACTCTTGCACTCTTAAATGGTAATAATAAATGTTCTGCATTGCAAATTACAAGCTGATGAACATGTGCTCTCTATTATTCTAGTCTCACTCTGCAGCCGCACTGAGGCGCCCGGACATTACGGACAAAATATGTGGGAGGAGGAGCTAAAAGTGTGTTTTGAAGAAAATTCAAAATGGCGGAAAATCTATCCTGACGCAAATGGGCGTGGCCTATATGGGGAGTTGCGTCATGACCCAAGGAATCTAGGGAAAAAAGATTTTTATTTTACGACCTACGGTTCAAAAGTTAAAGGCCAAAACGTAAAGGGGGCTTTTATAGCGCCACCATGAGGCCGACTGGTGTACTTTTGTTTTTGGATAATTTCTGACTAAATTATGAACCTCCCCTCCAAGTCTTGTAACTCTAGCCCTTACAGTTTCTGAGAAAAAAATACTTGAAATCGAGTTTTTTCATTTTCCCATTAAATTGGATGGGGAAATTTAATGCACTAATAAATTAATATCAATTAAACTATGTAACCAATCTCTTAGCAAAATACACGCGCACGATTCCCGGTGAAGCCGGTCATTTTGACATATGGCATGTGGGATAATGAGTGTCCTAGTCTCACACTCAATCAAACTCTGCAGCCGCACTGAGGCCCCCTGACATTACCTGTTTGCTTTCTAAACTCGATCTAGCCTTTGATTGCCTTTCAATAAAACCATATTTGATAGACATAGGTATCACATACATGTTACTGATTATAGGGAATGTTATATTATTGTAATCCGTTGTTTATTTCCTGAGCAATTGAATTATGTTGCTAGTTAGGGAATTTTAGCAAAATATTTGGACCATCTGTGAAAAAATGTACTACCAATAGCTTTCTTCACCAATGTGTTCTTATATGTGTCTAGAATCACCTCTGAATTTATTTAAACCCAAATCCTCGTGGAAAATCCTGGAGAGCCAATCAAAGTTAAGGAGCCCAGAGGGCTTGGGTGAAAAATATGAAAAGAAATAAAAGTCTTGTGAGGTGTCTAACTAGGGGTTTTCAGGGGTGCTGAATCCATTCCAACCATTATTTTTGAGTAAAAATGTCTCCCTGGCCATCTAATATTGGTATATTGGTTAGTGTTAGTGTATAATCAGTGTATAATCAATGGTAGGGGATTGGGGTGTTGTTGAATTGATTCTATTCTGAAAAATAAAATAAGAAAATATTGCTAAACACTTGATAAGAGTGTACACCTACTGTGCACATGCTCAGTGGGATACACTGTCTGCATGTGGGTCAATATTTGTCTGGGTCAAGTAGTTCAAGTGCTAGCTGGCACACTTGATCTACCATAATACTTGCATCCTTTGCAATGAAGGTATCAATGCTGGCACATTGAAAAGAAACCCTGGTAAGTCTTTTGTATGTAAGATTCAAATGAATTTTGATAATTGTTTTTCTTGCTCCTCATTGTAGGCTTCCACTCAAAGTAGAATAATTTAATCATGCACATACTGTATGTGGCTACCTTTTATCCAGACAGATCTCGGCAGTTGTATCGTGCACCTGATAATGTCTACCAGGACCAACTGAAAGGAGTTTGATGCAGAGAGCAAAGCGACGAGGTGATGACTGGGGACGTGAAGTTGCTGGTCGCCTGGTGGCAGAAGAGGCAGTATATCATATTCGATGCAGAAGAGACTTTGAGAACCCTGTTACAAAGTCTGAGGTAACATTATATGGATACACAATACAGCTGTACAATACAACTCACATTTCTTATCCTGAGGGAAGAAATATAATTCTTAATAGTGAAACTTTTGATTTCAAAATAATTTATTCTGCATTCTGATATGGGTCCAGGAATGAGGGGGACTAACAGCTGTATTGCATATCCATATAATGTTACCTTAGACTTTGTAACAGGGTTCTCAAAGTCTCTTCTTCATCGAATATGATATACTGCCTCTTCTGCCACCAAATCTATAATACCAGACAGGCGACCAGCAACTTCACGTCCCCAGTCATCACCTCGTCGCTTTGCTTTCTGCATCAAACTCCTTTTCAGTTGGTCCTGGTAGACATTATCAGGTGCACGATACAACTGCCGAGCTCTGTCTGGATAAAAGGTAGCCACATACAGTATGTGCATGATTAAATTATTCTACTTTGAGTGGAAGCCTACAATGAGGAGCAAGAAAAACAATTATCAAAATTCATTTGAATCTTACATACAAAAGACTTACCAGGGTTTCTTTTCAATGTGCCAGCATTGATACCTTCATTGCAAAGGATGCAAGTATTATGGTAGATCAAGTGTGCCAGCTAGCACTTGAACTACTTGACCCAGACAATGCCCTGCGTCTTTTCTTCCTGTCTGGCCGTTGGTCTTGCTCATCTTGCTCTAAAGAATAGATTATGTTTAAAGTTTTTATTAAATTATGATGTCACTCACAACATAGAATAGGATTGAAATCTGCAAGTGGCAACTTTCATCACATTGAAAAAAACGTACGATTTCCAGTGGATATACCTCTTGCACGACTGTATAGCTCGGTTTTGCATTCCAAATGGTATCTTAGTTTGGGGTCATCTCAGTTTTTCCAGTCCTCATGTAGTCTTCTGATTAATGCTGCATCATCCACACTCTCAGAATAAGACAACATCTGTGCATAGCCTTTTTGGGTGACTTTTGAGAGCTTTTGAGTCTCAGGACCACCACAGATGAAGCACCTTAAGCCACAAGCTACAGAATCCTCTTCCATGTTGTCTACTAAAAGACAAGTGTCATGATTGTTTAACTAATGATTGTTCAATGTAAGCAATAGGCTAGAGAAAATTGACATCTAAATTCACAGTAATCAAAAGTTTTGCCAGCAGAGGAAAATAAATGCCAAAAAGTAGATAAACTACCGTACCTTAAAATCGTCCAGCAGGGCCGGATACAGAAATTATTAACTGGGGGGGCATTAATAAATGCTGGGGGGGCGGCTTCCTCGGCGCCGCGCAAAGCGTGGCGGCGAAAAAAAATTTGGGGGGGCCCAAAACCATTTGGGGGGTTTTTGGGGGCCCCAAACCCCCCAAATGCGTAGGAAAATATGCATAGGAAAATATGCATTTTGGCACAGTTAGACCTATAAAAAAATGTGTTGCCTTTTGTCTGACCTCTACCCTGAAACATGCCTGGCTTGGTTGAACCTGCCAGGGGTATGACCCCTGCCAGTATAGACCCCAGGGTCTATAAAATAAAGAAAATAAAAAAAATAACAAAATTTTTTTTTTTACCCCAATTTTGATTGGGTGGGCAGGATGCACGTTTGGGTGGGCACTGCCCACCCCTGCCCCCCCCTAGAACCGGCCCTGTCGTCCAGACATATTTGCCAGGATGCAACACTCCCGCTCCTTCCCCACATGCAGACAGTGTATCCCACTGAGCATGTGCACAGTAGGTGTACACTCTTATCAAGTGTTTAGCAATATTTTCTTATTTTATTTTTCAGAATAGAATCAATTCAACAACACCCCAATCCCCTACCATTGATTATACACTGATTATACACTAACAATAACCAATATACCAATATTAGATGGCCAGGGAGACATTTTTACTCAAAAATAATGGTTGGAATGGATTCAGCACCCCTGAAAACCCCTAGTTAGACACCTCACAAGACTTTTATTTCTTTTCATATTTTTCACCCAAGCCCTCTGGGCTCCTTAACTTTGATTGGCTCTCCAGGATTTTCCACGAGGATTTGGGTTTAAATAAATTCAGAGGTGATTCTAGACACCTATAAGAACACATTGGTGAAGAAAGCTATTGGTAGTACATTTTTTCACAGATGGTCCAAATATTTTGCTAAAATTCCCTAACTATGCAGCTAAAACTCTTGGGGTTGCAACATGGCAACCCCGTTTGCCATGTTGCCATGGAGACCTATGGAGCTTTATGATTGGGTAGTGGAAAAGGCCTCACGTGATTGGCTCATACCCGGAAGTGCAGAGTGCCAAAAATAAAGTTTCGCAATCCGTAGAACAGATCTTCGAGCGAGCAAACTGTAGAATTATATTTACAATGAACATTGTGACCAGAAAAAAACAACAATTACAACATGTTTAACACATGTTACAAACACACAAAAAAAATTATATAGCAAAAAAGTTTAAAATATTTTTTTATGGACACATTTTTATCTTACGAATAAAAATATTTTGCTTACAAATACAAAACTTTTTTTTACGAATACAAATCTTTTTTTTACGAATACAAATCTTTTATTTACGAATACAAATATATTTTTTTCAAATACAAAATTTGTTTACAAATACAAAATATTTTTACAAGTACAACATAATATTGGCACTAAATTGAGCCCATAGGGTAGGGAGTAGGGACATTTTTAACTGGAGGGACAAATAAGAACCCCTTGTTGGGCAGTTGAAATGTGCATTGGAATTGCCAAATGGCAGAAGTACTGTGCAGCTTACATGCTTGTTCAATCCTCCAGCTATGTGAACATAAAATAAAATAAAAACTTGATCATAAAAAAAAAGAATAGTGATTCATATTAGGATAATTGGCTCAATTTACCCCAGGGCATTTGGTTAATCTTCCCCCAAAGCCACCATTTTAGACAATATTGGCTACAATAATACTTCAGACAGTTTCTTTGCTAAATTATTCACATGGTTTTATCCATTGGCAACTCATCAATATGTATATTATACTTTCATTCTACTTTGACTGGCAACAAAACTTTTTTTTTGTGAAAAAGAATGTTTTCTTTCCCCATGTGCTTCCCAATTTCACCGCCAGGTGTAAATAATGGATGTTTACTAGATGTATGGTCACATGACAACACAGTTTTCTAGTTTTCTAGATAAAGGGGGTGGTTCAACTTACCCACTGGCTCATCTTACTCCGTTCTCCCCTATACTGATACATGTTTGACAAGGTAGCATGAGCCCACTTTCACTTCAAATCATTCAGAGAAGTGAGTGAAGAAGTGAAGTGATCCGTATCACATACAGTATAAATATGAAAATGTAACTTTTGCAGAAACAGAGAGTACAGTGGGCGGCGGGCCTACATTAGTTTGTTGTGAAGTGTGTCTTTCATTGCAGTTACTTGATGCTGGGGTCAGTTTTCACCTCAAGATACCATGAGGTTTCTAAAGACAATCAGTGTGATCCTGGACATTCTGATCTTCGTACCTGGTAAGGAGAGTTTGAAATGGTTTCATATTCACAGTGTGTGTGTGTGTGTGTGTGTGTACAACCCTAGCAGATTTACAAAATGACTTACAAACTGCAAAGTACAAATCAAATACTGTATTCAACACATAGTTAAAAAGGGGAAATTTGGACCACGGTTTTCTTATACTTTTCTATGATGTTATGATAGGATGAATGGTACAGTAGAAACATTTCATAACTCCATCCGGGGTCCGCCACAGCTTAAAACTTGCGCCAATAGGCCTTGCGTTAGATCGCGTATTTTAATAGCTTTTTTTTTGTTTTCTTTTGGTGAGATCTGACGTTCATAGTGACAGAACACTATGGAAAAAAAATAAAAAAATAACAGAAGTCTCGCTAGACAAGATTGAAATCTCCTCTAGCGAGACTTCCGTTTTTTTTTTGGTTGCATAGTGTTCTGTCACTATGAACGTCAGATCTCACAAAAAAAGAATAAGAAAGCTATTAAAATACGCGATCTAACGCAAGGCCTATTGGAGCACGTTTTAAGCTGTGGCGGACCCGGGATGTAGTTATGAAATGTTTCTACTGTACCATTCATCCTAAGATATCATAACATCATAGAAAAGGTAAGAAAACCGTGGTCCAAAATTCCCCTTTAAATGTTGTGGGTAATGTACAGATAAATGTAAAACAATATTGAACTAGAAAAAGTGCTCCTCGGAGCACAGGTCTCCGCCAGGTCAGGTAGGTTATTGTGGCCTCCTGGTGGCGCTATAATAGGCCAAAGTGAAAAGGGTGCCATTTCTTCTTAGGCCTTGCACGGCAATCGGACACTGCATTCATGATTTGAAGCATTTTGTTCAAAAATGTGTTTTGCTAAATTAGACCTGCTGGTGGCGCTATAACAGGCCAATGTTAAAAGGGTGGCATTTGCTCCTCAACATAGTGTGAATGTGCGTCCAAAGTTTGACCGCAATCGGATGCTGCGTTCATGATTTGCGGCATTTTGTTCAAAACAAGGCACTACTGCAAACTTTAGATGTCAATCTTAGCCAATCAGGATGGAATATGAAAAATCAAACACATCCATCTTGATCACATGACTGTAGAGATCATGTGTACCGATTTGCGTGACATTTCGATAAAATCGGAAGGAGTAATATAAAAAAATTTGTTTTACATAAGTCGTCCTCCTGGTGGCGCTATAAAAGGCAGATGTGAAGGGGCACGGTGGCGCAGTCGGTAGCGCTGTCGCCTCACAGCTAGAAGGTCCTGGGTTCGATTCCCGCCGGGGACGCTGTGGGCACTGGGGGCGTGTCTTCTCCTCCGCGTCATCAGCGCCCATACCCTAGGTGGGGTTGGCGAAAGGGCCTACTCTGTGTGGAGTTTGCATGCTCTCCCCGTGTCTCCTAGGGTAGTTAATACCCTCACAAAAACATGTAGTAATCCTGGTCACTATACCGCCTCCCCCATGACAGCCGGGGCGCCTGATGGAGGGGAAGGGAACTGGTTGGAATAACGTGTTCCTTCACCGGCACCGGGTGAAAAAAATGGGTTACAAAAATCGCGGGATAAAAATTTAGAAAAAGAAAAAAAAAGGCAGATGTGAAAAATGCAGGGCAGAGGTTTTTCCTTGACCTCTAGGGAGTGCGCTTACAAAGTTTTACACAGATCGGTGCAGTTATAGGTCAAAACACAAATCGGTCTGTTATAGTGCCACCATGAGGCTGATTTGAACATTTTCAGTGGCATTTCTTCCTCGGCCTAGTGGGAATGTGCGTGTGAAATCTCACGGAAATCGCAAGCTGCGTTCATGATTTGAGGCATTTTGTTGAAAACGGAGCAATCCTGCAAACTTTGGAAGCCAACCTTAGCCAATCAGGATGAAATATGGAAAATTGGACAGATCCGTGTTGATCACATGACTATAGAGATACTGTGTACTGATTTGCGTGATGTTTGGATAAAATCTGTAGGAGTACTGTCAAGAAATGTGTTTTGCAAAAAGCGGCCTCCTGGTGGCGCTATAAAAGGCTAATTTGAAAAATTTGGGGCAGAGGTTCTGCTCTGGCATCCAGGGAGTGTGTGTGCACAGTTTTGCTGCGATCAAGCCAAAGGTGCCGGAGATTAGCTGTACACAAAATGACAGAATGACGGACACACGGACACACGGACGGACGGACGGACGGACACACACACACACACACACACACACGGACGGACGGACAGGGGGCAAAACATACTCTCTCGCCATGCCTTTCGGCCTGGCGGAGACAAAAATGTATATTGAGGTAAATATAAAAAAGAACTACGAAATATGTTGTATTCCATTATGTGATATTATATTTTCATATTAAGGAAAATATCATGTCATGTTATCGCAATCTAGTGGATCAACGTATTGAGACCAGAAGGTCAGAATTATTATGATAAAAAAGAACAATCAGAAGATTGACATTTTTGTTGACAGTTGTTTATTTTTCTGTGTGTCTTTTACAGGTGTTTGTAGTGGTGTGACCATCACCAATCCATATCCATGTGTCATGAGAGGCTCATCAGTAGATATTGGTTGTTCATATGAATACCCAGTGGGTCTCACTGTCACTGATACATACTGGTACAAGAACAATGACGTTGTTGTTCTCCATGGCTCTCAACCTCATCAAGGTCGTATTCAATACATTGGTAATAAACTCCATGATTGTACCATGAGGATCAATAACATAGAAGACAGTGATAAGGGAGGTTATTACTTCAGGTTTATCACAACAGGTAATCAGATGTCCAGTAAAGCAGTATCTTTGTCTGTAACAGGTAAACAAGAATACTTTTTTAACCTTTCATAATCAAAGTCAAATCTTTCCTGATAATTTCATCAACTGATTGTTTTTATTCTTCTGATCAGGACTGTCTGTACGGGTGACTCCTCCCATTGTGTCAGAGGGGACATGGGTGACACTCTACTGTCAAACATCTTGTAAACCAAGTCCCAACATTGTCTGGTTTAAAAATGGACAACGAGTATCCAAACGAAAATTCCAGGCCAAAATAGATGATGCTGGGAGTTACCAGTGTGCTGTTGAAGGACAAGAGACATGGAAGTCTGAACCTGTGATGTTGGATGTGCAGTGTGAGTTTATATGATTTAATGTGATGTTTTTCTCGTTTGTTTGAGTCTTTTTCTCTCTGTTTTTAATGCATTCAATTAACAGTACATTCTAAGAAGAATCATATTAAATTAAAGCTGTAAGCAGTGATAACTCTCTCTATTATCTCCCTCTCTCTCTCACTTCTTTCCTCTTTCTCTCTTACTGTCCCTCCTTCCCTCTTTCTCCGTGTCTCTCCCTATCTCTCTCTCCACCATAGACAGTGCTGCCGCCGCCATCACCACCACGCCCACCTCGATGCCCACTGAGGCCGACGGAGAGAGCGGCACCGGCTGGGAGAGAGTGAGGGAGATGGAGATGGAGAGAGAGATAGAGAGAGAGCTGGAGAGGGAACGAGAGAGGGAGCTGGAGAGAGAGAAGGAGCGCGAGTGGGAGAGAGAGCGCGTCCGAGAGCTGGAGCGGGAACGAGAGAGGGAGCGGGAGCTGGAGAGGGAACGAGAGAGGGAGCGGGAGCTGGAGAGGGAACGAGAGAGGGAGCGGGAACGAGAGAGGGAGCGCGAGCAAGAGCAAGAGAGGGAGAGGGAACGGGAGAGAGAGAGGGAGCTGGAGCGAATCAGGGCCGCAGCCACGGCCGCAGCCACGGCCGCAGCCACGGCCGCCGACAGGGCGGTGCCCCCCACCCCTCGTACCTTTATCCACATCAGGATGCACAGTATCCACCATGCTGTTTCTGCAGAGCAACATGATTTCAAACGTAGGATTATTTTGTGAAAGTATAACTTCCATGCAATTGTTGCTATGACTCATGTTGCCAGTAGGTGCCGTTATGACTTTAAGTAATATTGACAACTAAATATGTTCAGGCCATGACTCATATCAAATGTGATTTTTTATTTGACCTTACATTCCTGTTACAGTAACAAAATATCCGAGAAAGAAAAAACGTGGACTATAGATGTGACTGAATGTAAAATTGTTCATTGACCCTAAATGCCCATGGAAAAAGGCAATAAATATAATTAACTTTGTCTTTTTGATGTTTATATCAAGATGCACCAGTGAATGTGTCGGTGGATGTCAGTCCACCAGGCAGTCCAGCAGAGGGCAGCAGTGTGAACTTGACCTGCAGCAGTGATGCTAACCCACCAGTACACAACTACACCTGGTACAAGAGGACTGGGCCTCCTGGTTCCAGCTCCCTGGTCCAGGTAGGGTCAGGACAGGTGCTGGTTCTGGCCTCTCTGCAGTCCTCCCACACTGGACTGTACTTCTGTCACACCAGGAACTCACTGGGAGAAAACAACTCTACTGAGGTGCTGCTGCACATGGACACAATAGACAGTGAGTAGACAGAGGAAGTTGTTGGAAGGAATGATTGTAATAACATGTACTTTACAGTCTGTAACCTGACAACTAAAGTGTTTAATGCAGCTTTAGATGTAGTTTTAGATGTAAATATATATAACCAGGTAACCACACTTTAAATAATGTTTAATGATTGATTTTATTCTCTGATGATAATTAATGTTAAATATGGTGTCATTTTGCTGCAGTTCATCTTGTCATTCTTCATGTTGGTATTGGAGTCAAGCTGTTGGCAGTGCTGCTACTTCCTTTGGTTATGTGGTGGGCCTGGTGAGTTTCCTGTCATCATAACTCATTAGAATGACAGTCGAAGTTCCAATAATCTATTGAATTATATCCTGTTCTTGTCAGCATTGCAACACATTTTCTCAAAACCTAAAAACAATTGTTTTAAAATAATATTTCTTGTCTTTAAAGGAAGCAAGATTCTGGCGTGGACAAAGAAGTGAGGAGAGCTAAATGATTTTTCATTGATTGCACATATTTATGATGATGAATTTTATACATTATGATGTATTCATGATTTTTTAATTCATATTTAACTGTGTTTTCATGTTTCAGGAGGACAGTCCAGATTATGTGAACATCAGTGGAAGTGTTGGTCGTAGACGAGGCTTCATCTCCTCTGCTGATCAGGACACCAGGGTTGTAGAAGAGGAAAGCAACGTGTAAAGAAAGACAGAAGCATGAAGACATTCCTTTACATTTACAATAGACCAGGTGCTTATCAGTGTCTGCTGCCTGGACACTGAAATACAGCTTGTGAAGCCAAGATCAGCTAGCTTGTTAGTTGATTAGCAGAACAAATAGAAAATGTACACTGTCATAAAACTGTGTTGAAAGAGTGAGATTCCCAGAGTCATCACGCCCATACTGGCCAGAGAGGAGAGATGAAGATGAACAGATTGAGTCAGAAAGGAGAGATGGTAGTGTGAGAGAAAGAGGAAGTGCACTGCATACATCTCACACACACCAGGGCCTGTAGTTCACACACGCACATACGCACGTGCACACGCACGCACATTGAGGAATCAGCAGAGTAGTTGTGGGTGAAATAGAGAAATGAAATAATTTGGTAAATAGAGAAATGAAATAATGTGGTAAAGATGTTATGGTGGAGTTGGGAATAGAAGGGGGAGAAACCCAGAGGTTGGATAGGTACTATAAAAAAAACATTATGAAATACAGGCTACGGATGCCTTAAGCAACATCCTTCTAAGATATTGTCTACAATTCCATCAGCTGTCTTTTAGCTGCTCTGTTGTTTTTATTTTGTTCCTCTCTGCCTGATAAAAGTTGCATTCTCTTGAAAGTGCTGTTATAACCTTTCTACAGAGGCAGAGGTCAGCTAGGTCAACTGTTAGGGAGTTAAAGTTGGAACAGCCGTCTACTCTGATTCCCTCCGAAATGTGGTAATATATTTGTATATTTGTGTAATTATATTTGTTTTATTTCTTAGTTCAACAAATGTTGATTAAGTTTTACTAAGTTTTACTTAATACCAAGGCCCTCATTGGAAACAAGTCCGCAAGGATTTTTATGAACGGACCTGTTAGACAAAGTATTTTAAATGTAACTGTGCTGTTTTACATTTTTTTGCCTAATAAAATATTCAATCAATCAATGCAATTGATAGTCACATGCTAAGCTAAAGTGCCTGCAATAAAATCATATCTAAAATTCCAATTCTGACAGTCTCACTATTTAACCACATCATGGCATTTCAGTTCTATGGTGAATAATTGTAACTCCTGCTGAACATTAAAATATTACAGTAGGTTTTGCATGCTTGACATTGTGAAAGGTTGGCTCTAGCCATAAATCTACATTTCCTTGTAGTAAAAGTTTACTTACTTACGTCCTGATATGCACAACTACTAATATGCCATTAGAATTGTACTACAGTTAAAGGGCAAGACCACTTTGGTAGAGGTTTGGGTTGTGTATTTACCTTGCCATGATGTAACTCCAAAGGTGGACAAGAAATAAAAAATAATTGCTCCATTGATTAGAAATTGATAATAAAAATGTTGCTCCTCATTGACTTACATTGTACGGTAAAACAGCTCTCAAAGTCACTCTTTAAGCACGTAAACGAACACGAACAAAGCTGATTCAGACAATATAGAACATCACCAAACCCAGTACTGTTTTTTTTTTTTCTAAAAATGTTAACTTCCTGCTGATTTTACTATTTGAAGATCCGGATCCGCGAATCCAGTCCAGGTTTTCTTCTTAATAAAATAGCAAAATCAACAGGAAGTTAAAATTTTTATTAAAACAAAAAACAGTACTATGTTTGGTGATGTTCTATATTGTCTGAATCAACTTTGTTTGTGTTCATTTATGTGCTAAAAGAGTGACTTTGAGAGCTGTTTTACCGTACAATGTAAGTCAATGAGGAGCATATTTTGAATTATCAATTTCTAATCAATGGAGCGATTATTTTTTATTTCTTGTCCACCTTTGTTATGTATAATATATATATATATTAATATTATTATTATTATATTAATATATATATATAATAATATAATGTGCCATTATGTAACTACATAATGGCAAGGTAAATACACAACCCAAACCTCTACCAAAGTGGTCTTGCCCTTTAACTAAATAGAATCTTTCTACAGGTCAAAGGGAGATTTATTTAGGTAAAAACATCAGGATGCAGGTAGTGAGAGGTGAGATGAGTCCACTTATACCAGCTTTAATATAGCCTTAAATATTTAGAAGTGTGATATGCTCTGCCTAAACACTGACCCCTTGGAGAGAAACAACACACTAGGTGGTCTGGGCTATTGTTATTGTATATTGTATTTACTAAAAGTTAGATTAACTAGTAAACAGTGTGCAGTAAATGCAGTGTATACTGTCAGTAGACAGTTAACAGTTTGTATGGTTAAATTCAGTGTATACTGTCAGTACACAGTAAACAGTTTGTATAGCTAGATGCAGTGTCAGTACACAGTAAACAGTTTGTATAGTTAAATGCAGTGTCAGTACACAGTACTGTCATGTAAAGGCTCTGCTGTCCTGAACATTAACAGTTTTGACCTGGTCACCCATAGGTGTAACACTGATACTAGATAATGTAGATAATCACAGGAATAAAATAGAATAAAAAGCTCTTTATGAGAGTCCAATTTAATGTTTTTCTCACATGAGACACGTTGCTCGTGTTGTGAGCTTGTTGTTTCTCTACTTCCAAAAATGTGTAAAAAAGAAATTCAAATAACATTTGTTAAATAGGTTAAACTTGTTGTTAAGGCATAAAATTTGCCTCTGTATTGGTAAAAGAGTGTGCATTATGTTATGTAGTTTTTTATATGTTGTAACTTTAGTAACTCTGCTATCTTTGGGCAAGGCCCAAAATAAATCTTTTACCTCAATAATAATAATAAAGTCAGGTTTTAGCAAGAAACAAGTGAACTGGCATGCTCAACTCAAAGGTTTTCAGAGTTAGTACTATTGACAATGCACAGCAGCAGATTCTCAGGGTTTCTGAGACATATGTGGTTGGGTGTAGGTGTGAAGTGTTTTTAGGACATGGCTAACAGCTCTATCTCATGCACACGATGTCTGTAAATGTGAACCTACTAGTTTATGTTGCTTTTTGACGGGTTATTCAGGGCACCTGCCCTCTCAAAAGTCTGTGCAAGACCCTGGCATCTATTGTAGCATCAGGATATCTTGGTGGTATTGCCTCTTTACCAGGTTTAGTATTTATATGTAATCACACCATGTCAGTGTCATGTTGGCAATACAGAATGAGTTTGAAAATATTTTATAAACACTGATACAAACATGCATAGGCACCGATCCTGTGGGTCCCCAGGACCTCCAGCACCCACAGAGAAAGCCGAGCACCCACAGGGTGTAATTCTTTGTAATGTGCACAGGACGCATGATGTACCCGGTCTGATACCACACGTCATTCTGAACGGATTTCTGACATTCTCAAACTGTCTCTGTAATCTGTAATGTCTGATTGTTCATTCCTTGTGCCAATTATCATGAGCCAATCAAATGTTATGACTTGAAATGTAGGCTAAACTTATTTACTCCTGTACTTACTTTATCTCTCTCTCTCTCTCTCTCTCTCTCTCTCTCTCGCTCTGTGTCGCTATCCGCCTCTCTCTTTGTCAAAGCCTTGTTCTCTTTCGATTTGAGAGAGAGAGAGAGAGAGACACAGACAGACCGAGAGAGAGAGAGAGAGATCAATTTTATTTCCTGTCTCAAAAGGTGGTTGACGTTTCTCTGCTGTCTGTGGTGGGTGGGTGCACAGATCTAGGGTAGCCTACGTCTCTGTATCAGAGGAGCGCATTGTGCAACAACCTGTTACTGAAACGGGCACACACACCAGCAACTACTAGGAGGGGCACACACAGGAAAAAAAACGTATTTTTGTGTCTGTCTGTCAGTGTTAATTCAAGGCCTAATTTCAAACTCTTCTTGTGTATCAAGTCAAGTTTATTAGTTGTTTTCCAGACAGGCCCACTATGTGTCTTATGTCACACATGCACACGTGCGTGCACGCACACAACGCATGTTCCATTTGCACTTCAATACATGACAGCAAGATTTCTTTGACACACTAGATGCGGCAGTGGCTTAGTTAGTGTTAAGGTGTCCTTGAGCAAGGCACTAAACCTCTAAAGTATCATTTATAGGTGGACGTAAGGAGACGTAACGAGCGCCGACGCTCCTTACGTTGTTTGTTTTGTCTCCCCCTCCGTTACCTGTGGCTCCAGTATTTCCTTCCGTGCAATCAACATTCACCGTCAGGCCGACGTGTACGTTGCCTGTAGTACCATTGGCGCCCGTTGGCAGTATAAGGAAAAAAAAGTTTTCCTCTGGCCCTCTTTCTCCAAAAAAAGACCCACGTTGGTGGAAGTACTTGAGTAAATGTACTTAATTACTTAGACCAATACCCGACCCGTCGATCCACGGTCAGTGACAAAATGAACCCAGCCATTCCCTAAACACACACACACAAATAATATAGCACAGTGCAGTAGGGGTCGAAACTCACGTTTTGTAGACAACCATTGTTTTTGTCTAGTTTGTGGACTAGTTTGTGTCTTTTATTGCGTTGTTTTGGCTAGATGCTACAATGCTAGCTTCATGTTAGCGCTGTTGCCAGGTTTTGTGAGAGAAATAAGCAACCAGGTCTATGAAAACAAGCCCAAAAGAATCGACTAGGCCACATCACATGAAAATAGCAGATCTACAATATATATTTGAGAATCACTGGTTTAAATAATAATTGGCCCAAATAAGCAACTACACTTTAGAAACAAGCCCAAATAAAACCGTTTGTTTACAAGCAATTTTACAGAAACATAAGCCCAAAGTCGCTTATAAGCGGACATGGCAACACTTTTCCCCAACACTTAATAGCTCCCAACTGCCATCTAGTGGATTAATAGCCTCAACGTCATAATTCCAACGGATTTAACGTGAGCGACCTTGCATGTGTCCATAAAGAACGCAAGATATCCCTCACCCCCTGACGCACGTTAAAGACCCATCTAGGGACTTTAAATGGCCCTTAACTGTTCCCAATGAGCTTTGCATGGTTTCCTCTGCCACCCCCCGTCGGTGTGAATGGGTGCAGGGGCGCCGATATTTATAAGCTCTAATGGGTGCGCAACCTGGCACACATGCACGCACGCGCGGGTTTTGACCAGATAATTTACTTTTTTGGGGGGGTTTTGTAACTTTATTTCGGTTAATTCGGTTTATTCAGTACACAAAATTTACTCTGAACTGAGTACGTTTAAACTCCCCCGCCCCCCCCCCCCCCCGACCCGCGACCGAAAGAAAATGCATTATTTTTCATTGGGTACTTTATTAACAGTTTGCCAATAGTACAGTGGTACTGGTATGATTTTACAATGAATATCAACTCAGACTCACTCAAGATAACAATGCTGACAATGACAATGCAGACAGCAGAACGCTCATGTTTTTTTTGTTTTTTTTTGTCTATTTTAATTGTGAAGGAACCATCACGCTGACTCGCTCCCTCTCTCTGGTCTCTCTCGTTGACTGTGCCTTTACTCCCTGGAGTCGTGCGCATATTTGTGCATCATGGACTAAAAATTAAGAAATAAATTAGAAAGAAAGAAAACAAATTATTTTAAAGTAAATTACAGCCTATTAGCCTATTATGTAGTGAAGTGTACAAAGCATATACAAGTAGGACTACATGCAGTAAAACAAACAATTATTAGTTTTTCACTTACCATTTATTTCTTTAAGAGGAAGGTGCTACTCCTTGCAGATGAGCGGGTGATGAAGGTATTGGCTATGACATCCAGGTCCAGTTCCTCCTCTGCCACATGCTTGTGGCAGTGTAAAAGAGCAAGGTGATTGAGTCTTCCTTGACCCATTGTGGATCGCAGATAGGTTTTCAGTCTCCGCAAGCCTGAAAATGACCTCTCTGAGCTGCATGATGTTACAGGGATAGTCAGCACTTGTTTCACCAGTCTTGTGAGCTCTGAGCAAATAGCTCTGTTGCCCTTTCCCTTATCACCTTTCAAGAACTCAACTACATCATTAAAAGTAGACAGGCGAAGTCCATCTGTCATGATCAATGTCATCATGCCATGTCAATGCAAATGTCACGATGCAGTGTCAGCCTGACTTCATCTAAATCCTTTCCATAGAACTGCACTATGCGTTTGCAATCGCCCTTTCCAACCACAAAATCCTCGACATCTTGCATGTGTTTGAACACAGAAGCACTAAATCTGCAGTTCAGGGATGATGATGCTGTGTCCATGACCTCAAAGTATTCTTGTCTGTACATTTCTTCTGGTGTTTGGAAGATGTGTGGAGGAGCACCTCCATCGTCCAATCTGCGGGGAACCTTTCTTGGTCTTGGCACAGCTGGGGGGTCCAAGTTCAGGTCATTTGCTGCTGCAGTAGTGCTTCCCCAAAAGTGTTGGAATCCTTCACGAAGAGACGTTATGTCTCCTCTGAGTCTGTCCACCATCTCTCTAGCTTTCTGAAGGTGCAACTTGTGGTCTTGGAGTGCAGCATTGACCGCTTCCATGCGTGAAAAAAAATTCAGCATGAGTTGCAAAGAGAAAAAGGTGCTAAACCTCTGTAGGTGCAAAAGCAAACCACTGGCTTTAGATCCTGCATCACCTCTGTCTTGTGCAGAAAGGTCCTCGAGAAAGTCCATTAGTGCACTGTAGTTGGAAGCAATGGATTGTAATGAAGCCGTTTTCACAGTCCAGCGTGTGGGGCAAAGGGGTCTCAAAGAAGGTGCGTTGCTGCCTTGGTACTCCTTAAACCAGGCGAGTCACTTTGGCGAAGTTCTGATCAGTGTTATTATGTCACGAACAACTCCCATGAAGTTACGACACGCTGTGATGTTTTGGGCGACAGTCTGCACAACTAAATTCAGAACATGTGCGGTGCAATGAACATACAGCGCTCGGGGCTCCAGCTGTTGCATGCGGGCTTGTAGACCTGTTCTGATGCAAGAGAGATTTGCAGCGCCGTCATAACATTGCCCTCTGCACCTACTTACTGGCAGTGAGAATCTTATCAAGACGTCATTTAACAGGTTAAACAGTGTCTCTACTGTTGTTGTCGATGTCTCGTAAAATCCAACAAAAAGTTCCTCTGTCTCAAGCATATCAGAAAACAGACAGACACTTGCTCCTTGACTGTAATGTCAGCTGTCTCGTCGATCATCACAGAGAAACACTCAACAGACTGTTTTCCTTAAAAAGTCGTCTCAGCAAATTATGAGCCATAATTTCTATCATTTCGTTAAGGATGTCATGAGATTGTTTTTTATGCCATTTACTCTCCTTACGAGCCAGCCAAGCTTTCAGCTCTGGGATCTCTCTGGCACGCAAATTTAGTAATTTGATCAAATTGGACTCAGCGTCTGTTTTTCCTCTAATGGCCATTCCCGGCTTGAAAGGTACTCAAGAGAGGGTAAAATTGCCAGCAAAGCTCGTCTTGAATCAGTCATATTCATATTAGTTTACCAGCAGACATGGAAGCGACAACATTTACACGGGCATTAACATTAGCAGCGACCTGAATGGCAGCCCGATGCACATCGCCTTTTTCGTGGACTCCAAATCATTCAAGTGCTTTATTCCAGCTGGAAAAACCATTGTGTGCAAACGCGTTCAAGCTATCTTGATCACGTCCTAAGCGTGATGGAAGTGGGGCATCCATTTCTACAGCTTACTTTGTCTTTGGTTGAGTCATACGTGATCCATGGGTATTTCTCTTTCCAAGAAAGTTGATATTTACGACCCTTACTCTGCACATCTTTACGGGCACTGCTGCTGCTCGTCCTAGGGGTAGTAGGGGCGCTCGGGCCGCTGGTTGTATGGTTGGCTGTGCTGTCCGCCTCGGCATGGCCAGGGACCACCAGGTCACGGGCACGAACCGCCGGCGGTTCTCCGAGCTAGACAGCTAGTAGCTACTGTAATGGTTATGGTACTGTAAATCTGGGCACCCACCACCACTGATTTAGAAAAAAAATCTATTTTTTTTTGACCAGCACCCAGTGGGTGCTCCTTATTTCACCTGGGTGCTTTAGCCCCGAGGCACCCACAGTATCGGCGCCCTTGAATGGGTGAATAATACATTGTAATGAAGAGAGGTAACAACACATTCTGGTGGTTTTAACCTTGACTTCCTTTTTAGTTGTGTATGTGCCTTTTTAGTTGTGTATGTGCGTGTCGTGTGTGTTGTTGATCTGGTTATAAGTATAGATGTTAATGTAGACGTACTGGACAGACAAGCTCTGGAGACAAGTGAGTATGTCTGATGTACCTCACTGTAACTTAACAATGATACTTTATATATTAATTGACAGGATTATATAGTGATACATGTTTGATAAGGTAGCATGAGGTCACTTTCACTTCAAATCAGAGATGTGAGGGAAGAAGTGGTCCACACCTCACAGTGTGCTATAGTCATTGTATATATTTTATTTAGGTTTATTTCCTGTTATTAGAATTGTTACTTAATTTCTTGTAATTTGTTTTGCTATTTGTGTAAATGTACTCTTGTATATGTATGTACTGTATATCCAGCATGTAACTAATACAAATCTTGAATCACAAATAAATCCACAAAACTTACAAACTTTCAATGAACCATGTGAAATCATATCACATATAGTGTAAATATGATGTAACATTAACATTTATTGAGACTCGGTAATCTGTACTCTAAATGTGTATAAGTAATGTGTGAAGACGAGGGAGGAAGGGAGTAAACAACACATTCTAGTGGTTCTCATCTTGATTTCTCTTTTTAGTTTTGGGTGTGTGTTGATCTGGTTATCAGTCATTATGTAGACGTACTGGACAGACAAGCTCTGGAGACGGGTGAGTAAAGTAACAATGATATTTCATGGTAATTGACAGTAGTGTAAGGCAAGGCAAGGCAGGTTTATTTGTATAGCACATTTCAACAAGGCAATTCAATGTGCTTTATATTAAACAGATTTTTCTGATTGGCTAAAATTGGCTACAATTGGCTAAAATTGGCGGGAGGGGCCCGTTTTGCAAACAATGCCAAAAATAATGAGCCCACCGTCTGATTGCCGTGAAAATGTGCAACATACACACACACAACTCTACCTCCCCTGCACAGCCATCACTGCCACCACCCATTCCACCCTCACCTCCTGCCTGACCGACATTAAAAACTGGATGCAAACAAACTTCTTAAAACTCAACTTTCTGCAATAAATCGGAAGTCCTCATCATTGGCCCTGACTCCCTCACCCGCTCCACTCATGATTTCTCCCTCAATATTGACGGCTCCTTTGTCACCCCCTACACCCAAGTCCGCAACCTGGGTGTCATCCTGGACGGACCTCACTCTCTCCTTCCAGTCCCACGTCAACCATATCACTGCCTTCTTTCATCTTCGCAACATTGCCGCTGTACAAAAGGCCCTCGTTGAAATTGGCAATTGAGGTCACTGTGACCTGTGCTATTCAGCAGGTGCGCTGATTAGCACAGGTGCTCTTAATGAGAGTTTTCTTCTCAGTCCAGAAGGAGAGTAGAGGAGAGTGAAACACACAATGTTATTATTTCACTACTTGATGCATCTTTAAGCCGTGTGCGCTCACAAACTGTCAACATGGCGGTGGCGGCGTTTTTTCATCAAGCTGTTCAGAACAGCATCCAGCACCTCAGCATCAGGGATGTGGAATTGGCACGAACCGTCAATCATTTTCCACAAATTCCAGGCTATGAACTGGGACACCCTGGCTTCGTGGCAACGGCAGACATTCAATTCGGCGTTGGTGCACAGGCTATGGCTAGATTCCTTGGAGCCCCCATCCATGTGGGGTGGATGATGTACAGAAGACCAAACGGTACATCCCAAGGTCTTTATGTAAGCACAGCGCAACCTCATCGAAGATACGGGGTAGTCCCTATAATTCCTCCAGGAGGTGCTGCCATGATTCACCAATCCGCACAGATGGCAATTGCTCAACTCCCGTTTTTGCATGGCTTCACAGTGATGAATGGGAACTTGCAGGAGATTGACACCGTCCATTCCCACACAAATGCCTAATAGTATATGTGTCTTGCCATACTGTGCTGTTAAACTGTACTGTGCTACCTTCAACAAAGACTGTGCCTATATGCAACACTCCATCCTGTCTCCTTGTGGAATTCTTACCGATTCTCTGTGGCGAATACTACTGTCCTACCCTACCCGCCTAATACAGTCCTTACCCTCTCAAACAGCCGCCTTCGTCCCAGCCTTTCACACACTGCTGCTGAGACACTCATACATGCCTTCATTACATCCAGACTTGACTACTGCATACAAAATTGCCGCCCACCTGCTCACCAGAACCCGATCCAGGGACCACATCACTCCTGTCCTCCATGACCTTCACTGGCTCCCAGTCAAGCACAGAATTGACTTCAAAATACTAATCACTACCTACAAAGCCCTCAACAACCAGGCCCCTCGCTACATCTCTGGACTCATCAAACGCCACGCCCCCACCCGCTCCCTCATGTCGGGTGATGCCAACCTCCTGGACACCCTCAGGACAAATAAGCAAACCTGGGGTGACAGGTCTTTCTCGGCGGCTGCCCGCTCACTGTGGAACTCACTCCCAGCTCACATCGGAGCTACCCTCACCCTCACCATGTTTAAAACGGGCTGGGGAGCGTACTCAAGTTCCCTCAGCCCTATGCTCCCTCAGCCCTATGTTCCCTCAGCCCTATGTTCCCTCAGCCTTATATTCCCCCATCCCAAAATAGACCCTATGTTCCCTCAGCCCTATGTTCCCTCAGCCCTATGTTCCCTCAGCCCTATGTTCCCTCAGCCTTATATTCCCCCATCCCAAAATAGACCCTATGTTCCCTCAGCCCTATGTTCCCTCAGCCCTATGTTCCCTCAGCCCTATGTTCCCTCAGCCTTATATTCCCCCATCCCAAAATAGACCCTATGTTCCCTCAGCCCTATGTTCCCTCAGCCTTATATTCCCCCATCCCAAAATAGACCCTATGTTCCCTCAGCCCTATGTTCCCTCAGCCCTATGTTCCCTCAGCCTTATATTCCCCCATCCCAAAATAGACCCTATGTTCCCTCAGTCCTATGTTCCCTCAGCCTTATATTCCCCCATCCCAAAATAGACCCTATGTTCCCTCAGCCCTATGTTCCCTCAGCCTTATATTCCCCCATCCCAAAATAGACCCTATGTTCCCTCAGCCCTATGTTCCCTCAGCCCTATGTTCCCTCAGCCTTATATTCCCCCATCCCAAAATAGACCCTATGTTCCCTCAGCCCTATGTTCCCTCAGCCTTATATTCCCCCATCCCAAAATAGACCCTATGTTCCCTCAGCCCTATGTTCCCTCAGCCTTATATTCCCCCATCCCAAAATAGACCCTATGTTCCCTCAGCCCTATGTTCCCTCAGCCTTATATTCCCCCATCCCAAAATAGACCCTATGTTCCCTCAGCCCTATGTTCCCTCAGCCTTATATTCCCCCATCCCAAAATAGACCCTATGTTCCCTCAGCCCTATGTTCCCTCAGATTCATTGGTAAAATGGGGATATTTTTTTGCTCTTGTCTGTCATGAGATATTTTTTAGCAAGATACCTTGTTTAGGTAGGTTTAGTGATAGACATATTTTTTACATGGGCCATGGAACCGTTTAAAATCCTACAAATGGAGTGTGACAATAGACATGGCATGTCACAAAAGGTTACATTTTCTAAAAAATTTGTGGACAGGTTTATACATAAAGGTGCTTTAAGTTATATTTTCTTGCTAAAACAAAATGTTGTTTGTTAAAGGTTAAAACACTATTTTCTGACAATAATTGCTATAGTGTGTTTGTTCAGTAACAGGGGTCTCCCCCCCGCGTCTCCAGCTCTTTAATAAACAGAAAATACATGTTCAGGTGGGCTACCAATTTCACCCTACCAGGAGAGTGAACCCATTTAGATCAGCTTAAATTGTATTCTTATTGTTCTTATTGTCTGTGCACAATTGCATATACATAGCATCACAAAT
Organism: Gymnoscopelus braueri; assembly: GCF_963280865.1. Lineage (NCBI taxonomy): Eukaryota > Metazoa > Chordata > Actinopteri > Myctophiformes > Myctophidae > Gymnoscopelus > Gymnoscopelus braueri. The sequence continues at coordinate 51,705,036 of NC_137612.1, read as the reverse complement.
AATCTAAAACTTGTTTGAACATTCATGCAGTCATGTAATTATGAGAAAAGGAAACAGGTTATCTTTTCTGCAAAAGGAAACCTGCCTTGGATCATGGTCATACATTTATTTTTATTGATTATGACAATTGAGTAACTATGACAGCCTTCCTTGGACACTTCCCCAAATAGTGTTTGGAGTTCCGTGTTTAAGGCCCGTACATCTCCATAAATAATATAAAGTGCTCACCTGGTAAGCACTTTATATCATTATTATTATATTACCCCTACAGTAACAGAAGGGATGTTCATGTACAATTCACCAGTGAACTAGAAAGGATAACTAAAGTCTATTTACTTTGCTTTATTGGCTGTTAGATTAGGTCAATCATATCAATACTGTTTAATAAATGACTATAAATAAAGTCACTCATACACAGAAAAGTTTTAACCGGCGCAATGCTATCTACACTACAGTATACTCATTGTCCAATGATCTATTGAATATATATATATATATATATATATATATATATATATATATATATATATATATATATATATATATATATATATATAATTGTCCCCTCCATATTTTTTGTCTCTCTTTATAAATAAGAACCGAAAATGAATTGGGGAAAAAAGCTCTGTGTCACAGTCTATTCACAGTGTCTATTGAAATGACAACGAACACAGCCATAAAGGAAACGATAAGGAAGCCATAAAGGTATCCTTTAGCGTTAGATACACACAAACTTTCTGTGTAGGAGTGTCTTTATTTATAGTCATTTATTAAACAGCCAATAAAGCAATGTCAATAGACTTTAGTTCTCCTTTCTAGTTCACTGGTCAATTGTACATGAACATCCCTGTTACTGTAGGGGTTGAAAGGTGTATATCGGTACATCAGTAAAGTTGGATTTTAAAACTATTTTGTTACATAATAAGCATCTACATGTAGCTATTATACTTGTATGTCAAATATGGTCTGAAGAATCAATAGAGAATTCTGGAAATTTGAATCTGGAAAGTATGGAATTTTGAAATGGAACATGTGTAGGAACCCCGATTATAAGTGTCACTGACGGCCGAGATTTCTGACTAATAACATTAATAGTTGATCGGAGTGGGACACTTTTTAAACATTTAAATATTTGGGCTTTCTGTAAGGTATTAACACATTCATTGCCAGGTATTAATTAATTAATTCATCCGCCACTGCCAGCGGTTTTACCTTATTTATTTTTTAAATAAGCTTGAGGGAACATAGGGTCTAAATTGATATGGGGGAACATAGGGCTGAGGGAATATAGGGCTGAGGGAACATAGGGCATAATTTGGATGTTTTTTTTTTGTTAGAGATTGAGGGAACATAGGGTTGAGGGAACATAGGGCTGAGGGAACATAGGCATGACCCCTTTAAAACCACACTCAAAACCCACCTTTTCAGACTTGCATTCCCTACATAAAACCCCAACCCCCGCCCGCCCCTCCCTTTTGTTTTGTTTACCTTTCGTTTTAACCTTTTTAACTAGTTCGTTCTAATAGTTGTTTTTATATCTGCTCTGTAAAGCGACTTTGAGTAGCTAGAAAAGCGCTATATAAATCGTATGTATTATTATTATTATTGGGTTTTAACAGATAGGTTTGCGTTGGAAAGGTCTGTGAGGCAAGGGTGTCTGTCCACTATCCTCATTATTGTATGCAATTTCAGTGGAGCCTCATTGATTAAGAGGGATAAAGAGGTAAAGGGGATTATGTTGCCATATGGAGGGGTTTGTGTGATTAATCATTATGCGGACGACACTAGTCACAGTGAGGGACAGTGCGAGTGTTAAAAGGGTGTTGGAGAACTAGTGCAAGTGTATGGGCGGGCATCAGGTGCAAAGATAAATGTAGACATATCAGAGATAATGTACATAAGAGGGGTAGAGAGAGTGGATGTAGGATTGAGGGTGGAGAATAGGTATATTAAGGTGTTAGGAGTGCATTTAGGTGTCGACAGTAAGCACAACATGGAAGGCAAGGAGATTTAAAGGGAAGGTAATTGATAGCTTGTTGTCCATGTGCGTGTATGTAATGAATGTGACTGAGATGCCTGAGTGGGTAATGAATGAGTTAAACACAATTGTGAGGAATGAGTTAAACACAATTGTGAGGGATTTAATCTGAGTGTATGAGTGTAAAGAAAGTGTATGACAGTGAGTGAGTCAGAAAAGTTTGAGCCAGAGAGTTAGGTTTGTTAGGTAGGTATTTTTGGTTGTTTTTGGTCTTGTTTTTTTGGGGGGGGGGTTTTCCCAGCAGCTTTGCTGTTGGGGTGAAAGTTTTTGTGTTAACTGGACGGACAACATGGCACTGAATCAGGAGGAATGGAACAAGATGACTGAGAAAGCAAGCCGGACATATGAAAAATAATTGACAATAGAGGTCAGGGAGAAGACAGAGCGACCATGATGGAGTTGTTAAAGAAGGTAAAGGAGGAATGCGGAATAGTGATTTCATGTAGATTTAAAACACAGAAGAAGTATGAATTAACGATGCAAGATGCAGATGGGAAAGATAAGATGATGGACGGAATGAAGATAAGGAATAATATTATAGTGTCATTTATGGCACTGCCAGCTATATAACAGATGGTGAGATCCTGGATAAACTGGCAGCCTGGGGAGTGTCTGCTGTTTCCCCCATCAAAAGGAGAGTGTGGCCGGGAACGGACATTGTGGAGGGCACCCGTTTTGTTAAAGTGTGGTTCCCGAAGGACGTGCAATCGCTGCCATACTTCAAGACACTGCAGGGAATGGAGCATTTCAGAGTAATTCACGACAAACAGGTGAAAGTTTGTAGACTGTGCATCCAGCCTGGGCATTATGAGGGACTGCCTAGAATTGTTCTGCTTCAAGTGCCATCAGCAAGGACACTATGCCCGGGAATGTGAGAACACCAGGGAGGTGAGCGATGAGTTCTTCTCTGATCCTGAGGGGAAGGAGGAGGAGGAGGAGGACGACGACGGCGAGACAACACCAGCAGAGGCAGAGGTGGTGAAGGAGACACAATCAGCTGAGGGGGCAGAGGTGGAGGTTGGAAGCGGTCACCAGCATGCGGCTAGGAGAGATGGAGAGGATCCACAGGTCCCATATAGTATTCAGCCTAACAAGAGCCCAGGCTCAGATGGGTTAACAGGGGAGTTTTATAAAACCTTTGCAGATGTGCTGGCACCTATACTTTTAAAGGTTTACAGGCATATGGAGGAAAAACAGCTGGTGTCACAATCCATGTCAACTGGTGTACTCACAATGTTATATAAAAATAGAGGTAGTAAACTGAAATTAGAGAACTACAGGCTGATCAGTCTTTTGAATAATGACTATAAGATTATTGCAAAGATTTTGGCAAACAGAATTAAAAAGGTACTGGGTAGCATTATATCTTCTACATAGGCATACAGTGTATCAGGTAGAGATATAGCAGATGTAATATTTACAATGCGAGATGTGATTCACCATATGTATAATGATGGAGAAAGTGGTTTTGTTTTAAATATAGACTTAAACAAAGCTTTTTATAGAGTTGAGTCTAATTTCCTTTTTAAAACAATGGAGGGATATGGTTTTGGGCCTAGGCTCATAACATGGATTCAGCTACTATATAGTAATGCCAGGAGCTGTAAAATGCAAACACTTTTCCTTTGGAAAAGTCAGTGAGGCAAGGGTGCCCCCTGTCTGCCATATTATATAGTATTTCCACAGAACCCTTAGCAACCCTGGTTAAAAGTGACAGAGATTAAGGGCCCAAATCAGGGGCGAAGTTGCTAAACACACTAATATCGGATTTAGGACAAGGCAAGGGGCGTTCCCCCGCATAAAATTGCTATTCTGGGACACCTGCCTTACCCGCTAAACACCTGCGCTACCCATTACATTATGCATTGGTGTGGTTTGGGCGTTACAATGATAAAACCAATCACCGTGCCAGAAGCCATTGCCTTTAAGAGAAGACTGCGCTAGCCGTCATCCCCAATCCAATATACGCTCTCCTATCTCTCTGTCTGCACTGTTGCCTGGTCTGATTATTATAAGCCACATTGGGCTTGTTTTCCTGCCAATTGGTCACGTATTTGTCGGGCTTTGGGTTGGGCTGGGCTAGGCAACAAAATACAACTTTTTAATTTTTATTTTATCCAAATAAATTGTTATATTAATTAATTTGTAGCCTATTGTGTTTACAATAAGCAACTTGTCATATTAGTCAGATCCGGAATAGTATATGAAAGCCATTTAAAATATTCATACTATTGGAATCTTACACACCTGCTCCCAAATAATTAATTACATCAACGAGAACGCTCATACAGGCAGCCATGGACCTCCAGCTGGCCGACCACCGGGCCGGGCGGTGGTACACAGTCACATGACATACAGTAGTATATGGCTATAAATTGGCCAGTTTCAGGAAAGGTCTATACTGTATGTACTCAAGTTGGCTGTTATTGTTCCATTTTCCACCATTCTAACGGATTCCAGGGGTGTGTAAACATCTCTGAAGTAGCTCCATTTAGTTTTCTCTGAAGTGACGCAGTTAACTTACATCCAAGTATTGTCCCCGTTCTCTTTCATTATCCACCTTTGTTCAATAATCCCGAACAGAGCTACACTGTAAGTTTACATCAATCATAGTCTCTCAAACCCAGATACATTGCTGGGACGCGTAATGTGCGTCGTCTACCTACCTAAAATAACAGACATACAAGCTATCAACGCGCTGCCTTATGATGTGTCGACAGCTTACAGATCTGTTATGCTGGGCAAAAAACTTAAAACTCGATTTTTTTTTGTGGCACAGAATTTACTTTCAAGATTTTTTTCGGATAGCATTTAATTGTTTAACTTCCTATATGTGGTCAATTAATCATGACAGAGCCTCCTGCTCCCACTGACCGCCCTGACTGTCCCATATTAGTGGCCAAATTCTCCCAGTTTGAACAAATCTCCATGCCAATTCTAGAAGATACAGTCTCTCACATGAACTCCACCTCCTGCTCGCTTGACACCATCCTCACCAGATTCTTTAAAGAGCTCCTCCATACCGTAGGTCCAGACACACTAGCTATGATAAACTGTTCTCTGTCCACTGGTTCTTTTCCAACATGTTTTAAGACTGCCCTGGTTCAACCGCTGTTGAAAAAAACCTCACTCGACCCCCTGATTTTAAATAATTTTAGACCAATTTCTAAGCTCCCATTTTTATCAAAACTTTTAGAAAAGATTGTGTCCACTCAACTGCTTGATTTTATGAATTTTAACAGTATCTGTGAGTTTTTTCAGTCTGGTTTTCGTTCATTCCATAGCACAGAGACAGCTCTTTTAAAGGTTACAAATGATTTATTGCTTGCTGCGGACTCCGGCAACTGTTCAATTTGAATCCTCCTCTGCTTTTGACACAGTTGACCATTCCATTTTAATTAACTGCCTAGAAACCTGGGTTGGCATTGAGGGAGCAGCCTTGAAGTGGTTCCGTTCTTATTTAACAGATAGAACATTCTCAGTGGTAATCGGAGAAGCCTCTTCCCTTCCAGTTCCCCTCACATGTGGGGTACCGCAGGGATCTATACTCGGCCCCCTCCTGTTCTCTATTTATATGCTCCCCCTTGGCAATTAGCATCACATTCAGTTCCACTGCTATGCAGATGACACACAATTATACATCCCACTGCAACCCGGTATTACAGGAAATCTGTCCAGTCTCTTGTCATGTCTATCTGATATCAAGTGCTGGATGTCAAATAACTTCCTACAATTAAATGAAGCGAAATCAGAAATTATCATCTTTGGCTCCTAATTCAACACAATCATTTGTCTCTGAGCTTGGTAGCCTATTCCCCAATGTGAAGGAGGTGGCCCGTAACTTGGGTGTGCTCTTCGACTCGGGCCTCTCTTTTATTCCACAAGTAACTAGAACTATTCAAACATGCTACTTCCAGCTAAGGAATATAGCAGAGTCAAAAGTTTCCTGTCACCTGCAGATCTAGATAAGGAAATTCATGCTTTTATTTCTTCTCGTTTAGATTACATGGAGTTGGAACAACAGATGTTCAGGAGGCAGAGAAACACACCTTTACTCCGCCCACTTACCAATCTACCTGGAGCTATTTATACACTGTCAGAACTGCCCAGAAACCCCTTACTCGCTTTCGTACATCCGTACTTCAAGCTAGTAGCGTTCTGCATCTACTACTACTCCTTCATCCAGCACATTTCCTATCAATGTTAACCCTGTGCCTGCCACCCACCCCCTAATGTCTTTCTTGTCTCTGTTATCATCCCTTGTACCGCAGGCTGCACTTTCATCCAACTCTGTAACTCCACCCCTACCCGATCCGCTCCACTCACTGTCGCAGAGTTCTGCCTGGCGTTTAGCATATACCGCAATGTCATCTGCTCCGCCTTCCCAGCCCGGCCACAGGAGTTGGACGACTACCTGGCGGTGGTACTCGACTTAGCAGTCCGTTTCGGTGGAACCCTCTTCCAGGAGTACCACCGCCAGCTCTCCGCCACAGCCGCTGCCAGGCTCCAGCAGTGGAAACCCCCTAGCCCTAGCTAATTGTCCTCCCTTTCCTCTGTGTTTTCTCCCATCCTTCCTCTTTCTTATATCCTTCCCTCCTCCTTCCTTCAACCCCCCCTCCTCTCATCCCTCCCCCCTTTCTAGCCCTGCCACACGGCAACAACACCACCACGGCTACCTCTGCTCCACCTGTCTCCCGCCCCGGAGTATCCAACCATCCTCCCATTATTTCCGTCATTCTCACCAACTCCATTGAATCCTAACTCCATTCTCATCCTCACCAGTCTTCATCCCCCTCACTCCATCCTCCATTCCCACACCTCCACTCCCCAGTTTTTCTCATCAGATAGCCACACTTATCAAAACAGAGCAGCCATAATCCCTTATAGTCTAGTAGTTGCTCATTGTCTTTCTTTGGGGGTAACAGTCCATGCGTTCCGTGCTGACTACGCTAACGGCCGTCCATGCTCGCCGTGCCGACTACGCTAACGCTCCCCAAAGACTACAGGGTCAGCGACCCTCCCCGGAACCCCCTTCCCTTCCCTTTTACATTCTATTTATTCAATAAAAACCCTAAACTTTCCATAAAGGTGTGTTTCTTTGCGTAGTGAATGTAATTCTATTTATTCCGGCCACATCCCGTCTCCAATTAGTACAGAACTCAGCTGCTAGACTTTTAACAAACTCCAAGAAACGTGACCATATCACCCCCATTTTAGCTGCTCTTCATTGGTTACCCGTTAATTTTAGAATTGCACACAGTCAAAAAGCCAAACAGGCCCCCACTGGAAACAAACGGAAATGAGATTTCCGGAGGGAGGGGTTTACCAGGCTAGTAGAACCCTATATGATAGAACTTTTATGGGTGCAGGGAAAAAGCAGGTGAAAGATGTAGTTTATGAATATGTGCCAGGGTTCTTACCAGAGCAAGGAATAGTTGATTGTATGTGGGAGACTGAATGACCATGACAAAATACTACATCATGTGTTCAGCACTAACGTATTAGCTGCTGCTGAAAACTGTAATTTCTAACCTTTTACCACTGACAACACCTATGGGCTGCTGTCACTGTTGCTTATGGCCATACCACACTGAGACATGCCCAGATTGGTAATTGCTTGCAGCATTGAGACAGTGAGTGAGTCCGAAAAGTTTGAGACAGAGAGTTAGGTTTGTTTGGTAGGTCATTTTGGTTGTTTTTGGTCTGTCTTTCGCTTTGTGTTTTTTTCTTGTGTTAACCGGACGGACAACATGGCACTGAATCAGGAGGAACGTAACAAAAATACTGAGAAAGCAAACCGGACTTATGAGAAGAAATTAACGATTGAGGTGGATATTGAAGGCAAAGATAGAACTATAATGATGGATTTGTTAAAAGCAGTCAAAGAGAAATGTGGAACAGCCATCGGATGCAAAAGAAGTACGAGCTGACAATGCTGGATGAAGGTGGGAAGAAGAATTATAATTGGAAATAACATTATAATTGCAAAATAATTGAGTAGTGATGAGCTGGTGATGTCATTCATGGCACTGCCAGTTTATATCACAGATGGGGAGATCTTGGACAAGATGGCATACTGGGGAGTGTCTGCTGTGTCCCCCATAAAGAGGAGAGTGTGGCCTGGAACGGAAATTGTGGAGGGCACCCGCTTTGTTAAAGTGAAGGTTACTCAGGAGGTGAAATCTCTGCCATATTCCACGAAGTTTGAAACTCTGAAGAGTTATTCATGACAAGCAAGGCAAAGTCTGCAGACTCTGTATTCAGCCTGGACACACCATAAGAGACTGTCCAGAATTCACCTTCTTTAAATGTGGAGAGCAAGGATATTATGCCCGAGAATGTGTTGGAGATGAGAGAGATGAGAAGTTGACTGTCAAAATAAGTGAATCTGAGAAACAGCTACTGTATGTGATGATATATTGATTGATGGGGTTAAAATGGCCATAAATAGTATTCAGCCTAACAAAAACACAGGCTCAGATGGATATTGATGTGAAAGTAATAGGGCAGAACCTGAAGTACAACAGTATTGAATGTGAAGATCTGGATTTTAAACTGCGACATAACCGGATCTACAACAATGTTGTTTATCATCAGATTGATAAAGGTGTAAAAAGAGAATGCGATGTTTGCTGTTTAGATCCAGAAAGTTTAATGCATGTTTGTTGAATATAAAGAGCTGAAAGTGTTTCAAACGAGACTTGTGAAAAAGTTGACAATAAATCTGCAAAATTATGCTATGAGTCATGCCAGGTTAGCAGTTTGGTTAAGAAGGAACATGGCTCATTTTGAGGGGGAAAAGGTGAAGGTTTGGGCATATTTTGAAACAATTATGAAGAGCAGTATTTTTTTTTTTTTATTAATTGAAATTGGAAAATTATAGACCATTAAGTCTGTTCAACACAGATTATAAAATCATTGCAAAAGTCTTGGCACAGAGGATAAAGGAGACATCATTGCACCCACACAGGCTTATACCAGGAATCCTACTATATAATTGGAGTAACCTCTGTCTGTCTGTCTGTCTGTCTGTCTGTCTGTCTGTCTTGGTGTCTTGTCCTACTATATAATTGGAGTAACCTCTGTCTGTCTGTCTGTCTGTCTTGGTGTCTTGGGTCGACCGGGTATGGGCTAGTAGATATAACTGACACAATATGTACAATCAGGGATGTGGTGATCACCATATGAAAAATGATAAAAGAGGGGGAATCGTTTTGAGCTTAATTTAAATAAAGCATTTGATAGGGTAGATCACCATTTTCTGTTTAAAACAATGGAGAGGTTTGGTTTTGGGGAACGGATGATAGCATGGATAGAGCTGTTAGAAACGCCAAAAGCTGTGTGAAATGCAATGGGGTGCTGACGAATACCTTTTCACTTGAAAGATCAGTGAGGCAAAGCTGCGGCAAAGAAATGGCCATTCTGTATAGTATCTCTGTGGAGCCTCTGGCTACACTAATTAAAGGGAACATAAGGATCAGTGGTATAGATATTTCTGGAGGGGGTTTGAGTGTAATACATCAATACACGGACGACACGACTGTCACGGTTAGAGATAACAGTGTTAAATTAATTATGGAATACTTAGATATGTATGGGAAGGCTGCAGATGCTAAAATAAATGTGGATAAATCTGAAATCATGTAGCCTATATTGGAAACATGGATGAGAGAGCATGTGAAATTCCATTTAAGGTTGCTGAAGGTTCTGTATAAATTCTGGGTGTAAATATTGGTACAAAATGATAAAAGTGCAAGAGATATGACATGGACTGGTTTGTTAAATAAATCAAAACAAACTCTGATTTTTTGGGAAACAGATGGCTTAGATTAAAAGGGAAAGTGATTGTAGTCAATGCATTATTAATGTCATGGTTAGTGTATGTTATAGGACAATTAGACTTAAATAAATAAATAGGGTAGTGTCAGATTTTCTATGGGGGGAAAGGGTGTCAGGATAGCTCATCAAACCCTGATAGCTAAATATAGCTAAATACATTTGGTGGATTTAAAAGTAAAAATTCATGCAATTAGATTAAAAGTAATCCTTAGGTGTTTATATGCTTGTATAGATCATGGGTGAAAATATGTTTTCAGAGATTCTATGAATACAATTGGGAGATACATAGTCTTTTGATGGGATTTAAGAAAAGTATGTATGAAGATGTGCCTTACTTCTATAAAGAGGTGTTTGAAGCTTGGACCAGGTTCCTGCCTCAGGTCACATATGAGTGCACAAACATGGATATGATTTTGAATCAGCCTGTCTTTCTAATCCAAAGGTTAAAAGTAATGGAATTTGGCTGTATAACAGAATATTTATGAATGCTGGCCAACCCATGGGTTAAACCAAATCAAGGATTATGAAGTTATACCAGGATTTTTACCTGTGAGAGCAATACTGGATGGAATATATGAATATGATGATTCTCCGGACAGGACCTCCCCCTCTCATCGGTTGTCACAAACCTGGGAGTAAAAATGGACCCTCACCTTAACTTCGAGGCCCACGTCAAATACCTATGCAAAACATCCTTCTTTCACCATCTCAAAACTCCGTCCCACACTCACGCTAGCAGATTCAGAAAAGCTCGTCCACGCCTTTGTCTCCTCCAGGTTGGACTATTGCAATGCACTTCTCATCGGGATCCCTAGCAAGAGCCTTCAAAGGCTCCAGTATATTCAGAACAGCGCTGCTAGGGTCCTGATGAGAGTGCGCAAACATGAGCACATCACACCCATCCTCCGTTCACTCCACTGGCTTCCCGTTGCTTTCCGGACCCAATACAAAATATCCCTGTTGACACATCAGTGCATTCACGGCAACGCTCCCTCATACCTCAAGGACCTAGTCTCCCTATAACCCTCGACCCGCAAACTCCGCTCTTCAAACACCAACCTCCTCAACACCCGCATGGCCAATCTACGCACCATGGGCGACCGGGCTTTCTGCTCGGTCGCCCCCGAACTGTGGAACGCCCTCCCTGTCCACCTGAGAGCACCACAGTCGGTCGACTGCTTTAAGAGAGGATTAAAGACCTACCTTTTTAGCAAAGCATTTTTTTAGCTGGTTTTACCTCTAGGCTTTATGCCCCCATGTTTTAATTGTTTTGTTCAGTTTCTTAGTTGTTGTTTTCTTTTATTGGTGTGATGTTTCTGTTTTTATGTTTTTGCCTTCTGTAAGCACTTTGAGATTTCTTGTAAATGTAGGATAAGGATAATTATTTTTAACAGGACGTTCATGAAAGTCCTTGCGGGCTTGTTTCCAATGAGGGCCTGTGAGCAATTAGGGGTTAAGAGTCTTGCTCAGGGACAAATTTCATTTCATCGACACATATGCTGGCGTGGCCTGGAATCGTACCTGGTGCAACCAGGGCCTCTGGCTCCCTAGGCGGGCTCACTAACCACTCAGCTATGGCCGCCCCATGTAAAGTGCATTATAAATAAAATCCATTATTGTTATTATTATTATTATGTCAGGAAGGGAACAATAATAAATATGTACGATGAAATTAAAATAAGTATGCTCAGGAAATGGTTGGATGGAATTAATAGTGAGGACATAGGAGAGAGAGGAGTTGCCTGAATTGAGTGTTGAAAAGAATGAAAATAAAATAGAGCTGGCCATGGGTAAACTGAAAGTGAAGGATTTTTGTCAGCTCATGTTGACGAGAGAAGTCAAAGCACCAGCATAAAAAAAAGTATGGACAAGGGTATTTCCACAAATTAATGTAAAAAAGATATGGATGAATTCATATGTGAAGTATAATAGTTGAATGTGAAGATAATGATTTCAAGCTTAGACACAATATGATCTTTACACATCCCTGCAGCTCCTCTCTGTCCTATCCCAGTTATGGGCGAACAAATCAGTCATGTGATGATGTGATAGTTGATTGTGTTGGACCACTACCAAAGTCCTGTAATGGTAATCAGTATCTCCTACAGTAAACTAAAACATGAGTTTATTGAAGGTTTTAAATGGAGGGAACTGATATTGTTTGGAGCAAGTGAGAACACAAGAAAGGTGAATATTAACATGCTGAATTTTGTGCTGAGCCATGCGAGGTATGTGGTCAGGACAAGGAGGAATTTAGCTCATTTTGAAGGTGAAGGTGTGGCCTAGTTTTTAATCTACAGTAAGGAAGGAGGGATGTTATGATTGTTTGATTTAAAAAATGACAGAGCAGTTTGAAAGGTTTTTGTGGATAGTGATACTTTTATCACCATTTCCTCTGATGATAAATGAATGTTTAAATTCTGAAATGTTTTTGTTTGAATGTTAAATTGTATAAGACAGGAATATAAATTCGGTCTTTCCTGTCCCAAAGCAGCAGCATATACAAAGCAGATTAAAGGTAGGGGAACAGACACTGAAGTGCTAAGGTTAGCTCTGTGAATGACTATACTGCAAGCAGCGACAAGCGGCATACATGTGAAATGTTGGTGAGAGTGAGCTGAGGTGGATGTGGAACCCAGCGTTTTATAGACAGCAGATGGTGGTGATTGGATGAAGGTGGGGCCAGGTAACGGGTTGATTGACAGCAGATGAATTGGTGACTTCAGACCTGTAGTGAGTGACAGAGGGAAGGAGAGAAGGACAAAACCCCAGTAGCAAACAGAGTGGAACGTACAGTAACACGCCCACCAACAAGAACCAACTTACTCTAAGTTGGTTCTATACATAAGCTCACACAAAAAAACTAAAACAATTACCGTACACTTATGCACGGAACAACACATCGGCCAGAACATTATCTATGCCCTTCTTATGCTTAATTTCTAGGTTGTAGTTTTGGATAATGAGGGCCATCGCATTAACCGCTGGTTCCAGGAGCCATAAACTCACGTTTGTTGGTTGGGGCTGGGTAATCAATAATAGCCATAACTGACCATGTGCCTCTATAGATGACAAAGTCATTAATTGTAGATTCTTTTGTGTATGTAATCTCAGCAGCATTGCAAATGAGGGTAAACCTCAATGCTCTTTTCAAGAATAAATAAAGGTTTCAATCAATGTAAGGAAGCATGACAGTGGGGAATACCAGATAACACAGCGTTAACCTCTGAAAGGTGGCTGGAGCATTTCGCATTCCAAAAGCTAACACATTATATTGAAGGAAATCATCGGAGGTGACAAACGCAGATATCTCAGAAGCACAGGCTGTTAGGGGGACCTGCCAATAGCCTTTCAGCAGATCAAGAGCATGTGAGTCAACATTATCAATACAGTCCTCCATCCGTGGGAGTGGATAGGAGTCTGGTACTGTGACTGCATTGACCTTGCAAAAGTCAGTGCAGAACCTAGGAGTACCATCAGATTTTGGCACCAGCAAGCAAGGTGAGCTCTAAGGACTGGAACTTGGTCTAGCTAGATTATTACTTAACATATACTGTACTTCCTTTTTCATGGCTGCCCGCTTGGCTGCGTTGACACGGTATGGATGCTGTCGAATGGGTGCAGGATTACTCAAAACTATGTCATGCTCTATTACTGAGGTGCGAGTAGGGGTGTCATTAAAGAGCATTGGATACTCTGTAATTAACTGAGTAATATCCACACGTTACCCTACAGGCAAGTGGGCAAGATGGGAAGACAGGTCTGCCAATATTTCTGAATTAGCTTGTCTGGCACACTGCAGAGGTGCATATCTAAGCTTAAAGGGCAAGACCACTTTGGTAGAGGTTTGGGTTGTGTAGTTACCTCGCCATGATGTAACTCCAAAGGTGGTCAAGAAATAAAAAATAATTGCTGCATTGATTAGAAATTGATAATTCAAAATATGCTCCCCATTGACTTACATTGTACAGTAAAACAGCTCTCAAAGTTGCTCTTTTAGCACGTAAACAAATGTAAACAAAGTCAATTCAGACAATATAGAACATCACCAAACCCAGTACTGGTTTTTTTTTTTTTTTAATGTTAACTTACTGATGATTTGGCTATTTTTATTAGAAAGAAAACCTGGACTGGATCGCCGGATCCGGATCCGGATCTTCAAATAGTAAAATCATCAGGAAGTTGACATTTTTATTAAAAAAATAAACAGTACTGGGTTTGGTGATGTTCTATATTGTCTGAATCAGCTTAGTTTATGTTCTTTTATGGGCTAAAAGAGTGACTTTGAGAGCTGTTTCAGTGTACAATGTAAGTCAATGGGGAGCATATTTTTTATTATCAATTTCTAATTAATGGAGCAATTATTTTTCATTTCTTGTCCACCTTTGGAGTTGCATCATGGCAAGGTAACTACACAAACCAAACCTCTACCAAAGTGGTCTTGCCCTTTAAGACCATCATCATCTGGAGCAGTGTTGAACACGGTGGAAACTGAAGCTACAGCTGAGACAAGTGGAACATTACTCACAGATGGATCTGGAGCTCTGGCATGGTACAACTTGAGCATATTGATGTGATAAACACGGGTGCTCCGCCTGCGGTTAGGAGTATAGATAACATTAATCGGTGTCACTCAATTTCTCCACAACAGAGTAAGGACCTGAGAAGTGAGTGGACAATGCAGACCCTGTAACAGACAGTAAGACCAAGACTTGATCTCCTACACAAAAGGAGCGTGCAACAGTACTCCTATCATAGTGCTTCTTCATAGTACTCTGGGAGGTGGCAAATGCTTTCTTAGCTAGAGAGCAAGCCCTATATATGCGCCCTCTAAACTGGCTCACATATTTCAATATGACTTAATGAATTTGTCAGGAGACAGGATTTGCTCTTTCAGAACCTGAAGTGGAACTCGCACTGTGTGACCAAGAACCAGCTCGGAGGGGCTGAATCCCAGTGACTCCTGAACAGCCTCTCGTAGTGCAAGCAAGGCAAAAGGCACACCCTCATCCCAAGCACTACCCACTTCCAGACAATAATTTCCTCAGTACTGACTTTAATGTCTGATGCCCAACGTTCTAGTGCCCCTTGTGACTCAGGGTGGAAGGCTGAAGCGACTCTGTGCTCAACTCCTAGAGACCCTAGAATTTGTTTGAACACACGGGATAGGAAAATAGTACATTGGTCACTTTGGACCACCTTGGGAAAACAAAAAGTAGAGAAAATCTTTGTCATGGCCTTAATTACTGCTTTTGCAGTAATAGCGCGAAGAGGAATAGCCTTGGGAAACTGGGTGGCCGTACACATTAGAGTAAGGAGATACTGATTACCATTACGGGACTTGGGTAGTGGTCCAACACAATCAACTATCACATGACTGAAAGGTCCGCCCATAACTGGGATAGAACAGAGCGGAGCTGCGGGGATGATCTGGTTAGGTTTACCTGTTACCTGACAGATATGACAGGTTCTGCAAAACTGGGCAACAGAGGTCCTCAACTTAGGCCAAAATAAATGTTTCAACACCTTGTTGTAAGTTTTAGTAATTCCTAAATGACCAGACCAAAGGGTCTTGTGTGCCAGTGACAGCACCTGGTGCCGAAAGGGGGTAGGCACAGCCACCTGAGTCACCACACCCCAATCCATGCCAGCTGCAGCAGGCAATGTCATCTTCTCATTAGCAAGTCATCTTCAACAAAATAAGCTATTGGTTTACTCTTGGCAGCCACAGGAGAAATAGCCAAATTGAAGCAATGATCTAGAGTGGGATCGGTTTTCTGTGCAGCAATTATCTGTTTACAAGAAACTGAAAGTTTAACGGAAGGCATATGTACTGACAGTGATTTGACCTTTGCCTGATCAGTTGGACCTTGGGGGGAACATCAGTAGAAAGCGGAGTGGCCAAGATGGAGTCTGACAAGTCAACAGGCTCACCCCACTTGCGTTTCTGTGCTCACGTAAGCACACAGGCAGGGAAAATAACTTTGAGGGTTTCTGAGCCACATGGCATAGCCTGTGCCTTACGCTGCGTTTTAACAGCGGGCGATTCAGGATAGTATTTTCCGGAAGTGCATTATATGTCTATGAGAGCCGGCAACTACTGACGATAGGGCGAAGTGGGCGGGGGGGCGATGAAAGATGGATTTTCTTTATCTTTTGGACGATGTCGCCCGGCAATCGCCCGAGAGTCCCCCGCTGTTAAAACTTACTGTCAGGGTGTTCAGTAACCTCTAACACTGGATATACCTTGTCACCAGCAATGTCATTTCCCATAATTAGGTCTATACCAGGAACAGGCCAAGCAGGGCGCACAGCTACCTTAAAACAGCCAGAAACCAGTTTTGTGTCAAGGAGCACATGGTGCAGTTGTAACCCAGGTCAAAATAGCCAAGTCACTAAAACAAGGATCTAAACAGAAATGGAATTAGGATATACACCTAATAAAATATCCAAACCTCTACAAAAGAGCTTTAAAGATGAAAACTAAATAGGATTGTCCAAAACTATTTTACTACACAGAGTATGGTAATATATGGGTTTATTTCATGTATTCAGTCTGGATTCACATTCATCACACTTCACTCTATTTCTCTGTCTTTCTAGCTGTTTGTTTAACAGGCTTCTGTCTCATGTTCTTTCCAGAACATTCTGTGCTCTGCAGCATGTGATTAGCTGAATCACATCACCTGGGCTGGTGTTGACTTCAACAAGCAGTCTATTAATTGAGAAACCTCATTGGCCAATTGCTTCATTGGCTAGATCAGAGCACCTCACAGGGCTCTTAAAGAGACAGTAACAAGTGGATGAATGTGAATCCAGACTGAATACATGAAATAAACCCATATATTACCATACTCTGTGTAGTAAAATAGTTTTGGACAATCCTATTTAGTTTTCATCTTTAAAGCTCTTTTGTAGAGGTTTGAATATTTTATTAGGTGTATATCCTAATTCCATTTCTGTTTAGATCCTTGTTTTAGTGACGTGGCTATTTTGACCTGGGTTACACCCTCCCCCCTTTACCCTATGCAAGTCCCTTTGCATAGTACTAACAGGTTGAGGTTGTAGCGTTATGATTTGGGGCAGGTCAATGGAACTGGGTTCCGTGAGTGAGCTGGTGATAGCTGTGCTCAAACTTTGGAACAGGGAATTGACAATAGAGACCAATGGGTTCCCTAGTTCAGGGTAGGTTAATCTCTTGGCATTTCCCCTTTGTCTGGTAGATCTTCTCAGTGTTTGCTCCATTTCACTGTGATCTCTCTCTGTCACTTCTGGATTTATATGGTCCTCTTCCTCTGGCATGGCCAGATTCGTAACTTCATCCGTTTCCAACATGTTCGGGTCTGTAACTTCTTCTGTCTCCACAGGTAAGTTTACAGCTCCTTCGGATTCAACAAGTCTTTCCATGCTTGTATCCAGCAGGATTTCAGGTAAGTCATCAGCATCAGATGCAACTGTTTCATTTTTTCTTTCCACAGGTTCATTGGATCTCCTTTCAAGTAAGTTTTCTTGTATAATTTCTTCTGTTGCAGGTACAGATTCCATTCCAGGTAGGTATTCTCTTCCCTGCAGTGAGAATTCATTATCAGGTAGGTCTTCAACAGCATTCTCTGGAGCATTATCAGATGTTGGCTCGGTATCTGAACCAGTCTGCTCAACAGCGGGATGCGTTGTAGAAGATTGTTCTTCTGTACAGTCCGTGATTTCATGTTCCTGAGTGAACCTTGTGGTCTCCAGAATGGGATCTGGAACATAATGTGCCAAATAGTCATCCTCATCCTCTGAGTTGACTTCTGGTTGTTCAGGCTCAGGATCAGGATGCTGGCGTGTGGCTGGTCGTTTGGGTGTTTTGCACACAACAGGATCCTCTTCTTCAACTGTTGGTAAGAAACCACAAGGCAACAAGAGGTCTCTGTGCAATGTTCTTTGGGGGACCATCTTTATTTTCTGGCTTGACTGTGTAAACTGGGAGGTCTCCTGCACGGCTTACAACAACATGCACAACAGCTTCCCATTTATCAGCCAACTTGTGTTTCCCTCGTAGTCGCAGGTTTCTTACGAGTACACGGTCACCAATGTCTAGGGTCGATTCAGTGATACGTTTATCGAACCTGACTTTGTTCCTTCCAGCTGTTTTGGCAGCATTTTTTGAAGCTAGTTCGTAAGTCTCTTGAAGATGTGTCTTCAAAGCATGGACATATTCTGAGTGAGATTTTCCATGACTTTTATTCAGAGGTATGTTGAATGCGAGGTCAATAGGTAAACGAGGTTGCCGTCCAAACATCAACTCGTATGGCGTAAATCCTGTGGTATCATGCTTTGTACAGTTATAAGCATGTACTAAAGGCTTTACAAAATCTTTCCAGTGTTTCTTCTCTTGATCTTTGAGTGTACCAAGCATACTTAAGAGGGTACGGTTAAACCGCTCCACAGGGTTTCCCCTTGGATGGTATGGTGTGGTTCTGATCTTATGAATTCCCATGATCTCACAGAGCTCCTTGATCGTCTTGGATTCAAAATCTTGTCCCTGGTCACTGTGTAACTTTTCAGGAATTCCATAGTTAATAATGAAGTGTTCCCAGAGGCACTTGGCTACAGTTCTGGCCTTCTGATTGGGTGAAGGAACAGCCACTGCATATTTTGTGAAGAAGTCGGTAATCACAAGGACATCCTTGGTGTTGCTGCGGTCTGGCTCTATGGAGAGGAAATCCATACAGACCAGCTCGAGTGGTCTGGTAGCCTGGATGCTGACCAAAGGTGCTGCCTTCTGTGGCAATGCTTTCCGGTGCACACAGCGACTACATGTCTTGACTTTCTTCTCTACGTCAGCAGCCATTCTAGGCCAAAAGAACCGGGACCTTGTAAGATCAAGGGTTCGGTCAATGCCGAGATGACCCATGTCGTCATGGAGACTCTTCATAACCATGCTTCGTAATTCCTCTGGCAGGACCAGCTGGTAGTGGACTTCCTCACCAACTTGCCTCTTACGATAGAGAATTCCGTTCTGTAGCTCAAGTTTATTCCATTCTCGCATGAGGATAGGGAGTTCAGGGAGTTCCTTCCTCACAGCGGGAGGCAATGTTTCTCCTGATTCAAGCTGGAAGATAACTTCTCGAATAGCAGGATCAGCTCTCTGTTTCTGCTTTATCTCTTCTTCTGGTATGTTGGGAAGGACTGGAAAACCTTCATAATACTCAAAACTGTCTGGGATAGCTTCAGCAGACATGGACAGAGACTCAACAAGTGGAATGTAGGGGCAACTGTCGTCACTGTCCATAGCTGGACGAACTAAGTGTTTGTCAGTGATTGCACTAACCACCTCTTTTGGGACAAGAGTGGACTCATCACACTCAGGTAGGTGATGCAAGGTAAACTGACGAATTTGCTCTTGTTCTTTCTGCGAGACATGGTCATTGGTAAGTTCACCATGGGGACGACGTGAAAGACCATCAGCGTCCTGATTACTCTTCCCCACTCTATACTGAAGCTGGAAATCGAATGTCGACAGTGCAGATAGCCACCGATAGCTTGTAGCATCCAACTTGGCCGTCGTCAGCAGGTAAGTTAGGGGGTTGCTATCTGTGATCACTGTGAAGGTGTTTCCATACAAGTAGTCACTGAATTTTTCGGTGATACACCATTTGAGAGCCAAAAACTCAAGTTTGTGAGCTGGGTAGCGGGCTTCACTTTTTGATAACCCGCGACTGGCAAAGGCAATGACACGCATTTCTCCTTCTTGCTCTTGGTAGAGTGCAGCTCCTAATCCAGTGGTACTTGCGTCCGTGTGTAATCTGTATGGCCGCTTCGGGTCAGCAAACCCTAATATAGGGGCAGTAGTGAGCTTGTCAATGACTGTCTCGAATGCATGTTGACAGCTTGCTGTCCATCTTCCTCCGAAAGGCTCTTTCGGATGGAAGTACTTGTTATTGTTGTCTTTGACTCTGCAGCTCTTCCTGAGTGGTGGGTACCCTGCAGTAAGGTCATTCAGGGGTTTCACGATCTTAGAGTAGTCCTTTATAAATCTTCTATAATATCCGGAAAACCCCAAGAACGAGCGTAATTCTTTGAGATTTCTTGGACTTGGCCAGGTCTTTATGGCTTCAATCTTCTGTGGGTCTGTTTCAACACCATGCTGTGAGACAACATGTCCCAGGTACCTCACTGACGTTTGGAAGAACTTGCATTTTTCCTTCAGACGACTGAGTACATGGAGTAAACGTTTCTCATGCTCTTCAAGGGATTCTGAGAATACAATCAGATCATCGAGAAACACGAGGACTTCTTTTAAGTTGATGTCTCCCATGCAATTCTCCATCAGCCGTTGAAATGTGCTGGGAGCATTAGTAATACCCTGGGGCATCCTGTTAAACTCCCAGAACCCCAATGGACATACGAAGGCTGTCTTGTGTTTGTCTTTCGCGTCTACCTCTATCTGGTAGTACCCTGACTGAAGGTCCAATACAGAGAACCACTTTGAACCGGTGAGGGCAGAGAAGGTCTCCTCCAGATTGGGCAGAGCGTAGGCGTCCTTGATCGTTTTCAAATTCAATTTCCTGTAATCAATACAGAGCCTGACATCTCCATTTTTCTTTCTTACAACCACGATGGGTGAGGAGAAGGAGGACTCTGATTCACGGATTACTCCTGATTCGAGCAGCTCTTGCAGATGTCTTCGCACAGCATCAAGATCGTGTGGATGTATCGGACGAGGTCTTTGTTTGAAAGGTGCTTCGTCACTTAACTTGATCTGATGTTTTACTTTGCTTGTGTTACCAAAGTCCAAATCATGTTGTGCGAATACTTCTGGCATGGTACACAATTTTTGGGAAATTCTCTCTTTCCATTCAGCTGGAACTGGAGAATCAGAGAAGTCAAAACGTAGCTTTAAGCTTTCAGGTGACGTAGAAAGGTTCTCTGAGGATACTGGATCAGTGGAGTTCTGTTGGTTGGAGACGACTTGCTGCAAGGCATGAAGTTCAGCTATGACACTCTTTGCAGGTATTTCAATGTCATGCTGGGTTTCATTGCGTAGCACAACAGGTAATGTCTGTGATGAGTTTTGAGGTAGGGTGAGTAAGCAGCTTGTTACTAGCACTCCTCCTGGCAAGGAAGATATTGAAGGTGGCTCCAGTACAACCCACCGGTCTGGAGTTTGACTCTTGATGCGGACTGACCCTTCAAGGACAAGGCTCTGGCCAGCAGGAATAACTGCAGACATCTTACCAGGTATCCTCACCACTCCCATGTTACTGTTCACTTTCTGATTGTGTCTATGTTCAATAATCTTCAGAACAGCCCTATAACCATAGGGAATTGATTGAAATTCAACATCACTGGTCTCCTTGTATTTCTCATATACCAAATCCAAGGCATTTGTGCCTATCAATAGTGTGGACTGTGCATTAGCACGCATGTCTGGAACAATCAGTGCAAGAGTGGACACTTCAATTTCAGAGCCAAGGAAGTCTTTTGGAAAGGTGATGTCTGCTTCTATGTAGCCTAAATAGGGCACAGTTTGACCATTTGCAGCCTCTACCTCTAGCAGGTTGTTCAAAGAATGGATTTTCAGGTTAGAGAGATTCTGCTCATAGAACGACTGCGAAATTGTGGTCACTTGTGATCCTGTATCGAGAAGACAATTGCAAGTCTTCCCTTCAATGCACACTTGAGCAGTGCTCTTGGCTCCAATTAACCCCTTAGGTATCTGTACAGTATTGGACTTGGTATGTTTTTTCTTGATTCTGTGTTCAGCATCAGTTGTGGGACTGATTTCAGTGACGTCAGCTCTTATTTGTCCCGCAATAAGGGCTGCATCTAGTTTGAAGAATCCGCGTGGGCTGAACTGTTTTGACTTTCCCATGCAAGCTGTTTTTCTTTTAGTTGCTTCCTCTTTGATGCAACCAAGGAGGGGTTTGGTTCATCGTCACAGTTTGTTTTGATATGGCCGTCCTCGCCACACTGAAAACAATACCAAGGCCTTGGTTTGTTAGTTTTCTTATTGCTCGTATCAGTGTGGTCGGACTTCACTTTCTCGGCTTTGGAAGATTCAGGCGGTTTAGTAACAGCAGGCTTGGAAGCTGCTTTCTGGGATTTCTGAGGTGTCGGAGCCAGTCGTGCAAGTTGAGCCTGCAGATCGGCTATTTGTTTTTTCAATTTGTGTGTTTCAGACTTGGGCTCAGAGGTACCACCTCTTTGATTTGTGCCTTCTTCTTCACCACATGTAAACCATGTGTTCTGAACGTGGGAATCTGCACGTTTCTTGGTACCAAGATGCTGTTTCATGCGGCAGGCTTTTGAAGCTTGTTTGTTCTCCTCTGTACGAATGAGAAGGAGTAATTCTGCAAAGGAGGGCAGTGGTTTTCTTTTCTCCAACTGCAGATCGGATATCAATGCATTTGCCCAACACCCTCTACAGAACTGCTTCAAAAGATGTTCGTCCAGTTCACCTGCAGTAACACCACCTCTCCGGAAGGCAGCACTCAAAGTGTCTTTCAATCGGTGCAGGTAAGTGGATGGTTTCTCATCTGGGTCTTGCCATGTGATTAGGAACTTGGTAAAGAGGTCCTGACCATCCTCAACAGTACCAAAAGCTGAATCCAACAGCTCCAAGTACGCTGAGGGCAAAGCGTCAGGTTTCAGGTGTCTTACAACATCAAGAGCAGGGGATGACAGACTTTCAAGGATTTTTCTCGCCCTGTGCAGGTCTGACAGATGTGGATCGTTAAGGATAAGTTCAACAGTAGTACGCCAACTCTCATAATCAGCTTCATTGGCAGGACGTGGGCAGCGTCCTGAGAAGACTCGGAGCCTTGAGGACATGTGTGCGTTTGATGCTGCACCTTCACTTCTCACAATGTGTTCTACTACTACTCTCTGCAGTTCAGGTGGGTTGAGATCACCTGGTGACATAGTTGGTGGTTGACGTGCATCAGGGAATGACCATGATGATGACTGGGCAGATTGTGGAGGAGTCTGAACAGATTGTGATTGGATAGTACGCATGGGGCTGGCTCTTGTTTCAGATGATTCTGCTACGTGTTGATGTTGCTCATGAGACATTTTGGAGCGTTCCATGTCACTTGGGACCTCTGAATCACTTGCGGTGACTGACTCGCTGATGCGAGAGAGTTCCCCTTTAAGGACAGATTCTGAGTCTTTGCCAGTCAGTTTGGCTATATCCTTCAGCTCTTTGAGGTAGGTATCAGTCGCTGTTCTACTGACTGTGGGCATGTAGACACTGGATAGGGCCTTGACTTTGAAAATGACTCCTTCAGTTTTACATTGAAGACTAAGGGGCAATAGGGGCATAAGTGATTCCATAGCTGAACCGCTTGAATACTCAACTATGGTTTGACCATCAAAGTCTGACTGGGGATCATCTATTTTGATCTCTCTTTCAAATTCGCCATGTTGCCGTAGAAAGTCAAATACTTCTTTGTCTGCAACAGTATTAGTCAACCGACTGACTATTACAGCGTTGGGGATTTTCACATTTGAAGTTTGTATTATCTCCATTCTCAATTACTTGAAGTTTATACAACCTAGCTATATTAATGGTCTGTGGTTTCTAACTATTTATTTGGCAATTACTGCTCCTGGCTAGCTCGCCAAGAATTATGTAACCCTTTAGTTATTACAGGCAGGGTATAGGACTAGTTACTAGGTTCGGAAAGAGCAGTAGGCTATCACAGAAGAATAATTTAGACCACAGACCTTGAGTAAAGTTTTATAGTAGCCCGACGGCTTGTATTAACAACAAATAAAATATAGAATGGCAGACGCACAAAACAATAACAATCACATAAAACAAAAGAAAAACCAACTGTGCTTAGACAGTTAAGTGTCACAAATAAGTACCTCCTTTTAAACACCCCTGTGAAACACAGGTTAACCAGGTAAATACTTTTCTATTCTATTTTAGTCTCTATCTTAAATCTATTTTAGTTTCCTTTTCAGGTTTTAGATCTATTTTATTTATCCTTTTCAGGTTTTGGTTCTAACTAAGGTAAGTACAAACTAAGTTATTCCTCTTTTAGGTTCACGGTAAGTATTAGTTTTAAGTATTAGTTTTTAACCAATGTATTGTACCTTTTTATCAAATCTAAATACCTTCTTATTCACCTTAAAGAAACAATCAATGTATTCACAATCACTCAAAGGAATGTAAAATAAAATCACAATATCAATAACCACATGAACTATAATAACTGTAAATGTCCATTTACAGGAGTCCCACTGTGTGTGGCAGTAAGTTGTGTATGAGATGAATGAATGTGTGGCTCAAGGATTCACAGAGTGTGTGTGAATGACAGTATAACTGTAAAGTTCACTGAATGTCCATCCAGGTATGGGTAGGTGTGTGCAGTGCAAGTGGCTAGCACTGTGAGTCTCACTGTGTTGCTGCAGTGATGTGAGATGAGTAGTGTTGAGTCCTACCACACTACCAAGTGCTCAATTTCTGTTTAAGGGTTCTGATTTGAGATCTTGATCCGCAGTATCTTGGGTAGCTCGCCATTAAACTTCATCCATGGAAGTGATATGCCAATATCACTTGAATCAACTCCAATAAAAGCAAAAGACCTGACCTGTTTATACAACAGGGTCATACATTCACAAATTAGGATCACACCCTTAAATGTTTAGAAATAAAAATAAATAAAACATCATCTTACTACTAACAGTGCATTTACAATTAGCTGGATGCTCAATGAAATCAAAACTGTTATCATGAAAATCAGACAGAGGCTGCTGCTGCAGTCACAAACATAGTAGGCCTACAGTTCAACTCACCAAGTCAGTGTTCACTGAATTCACAGAAATTCAGGATGTAATGTTTCAGGATCAAAAGCACTCTTGTCTCAAAAAGAGATGGAATCAACCAAAAAATATCTTAACAGTAAATAATGTTCACATTCATCACACTTCACTCTATTTCTCTGTCTTTCTAGCTGTTTGTTTAACAGGCTTCTGTCTCATGTTCTTTCCAGAACATTCTGTGCTCTGCAGCATGTGATTAGCTGAATCACATCACCTGGGCTGGTGTTGACTTCAACAAGCAGTCTATTAATTGAGAAACCTCATTGGCCAATTGCTTCATTGGCTAGATCAGAGCACCTCACAGGGCTCTTAAAGAGACAGTAACAAGTGGATGAATGTGAATCCAGACTGAATACATGAAATAAACCCATATATTACCATACTCTGTGTAGTAAAATAGTTTTGGACAATCCTATTTAGTTTTCATCTTTAAAGCTCTTTTGTAGAGGTTTGGATATTTTATTAGGTGTATATCCTAATTCCATTTCTGTTTAGATCCTTGTTTTAGTGACTTGGCTATTTTGACCTGGGTTACACAGTGGAACCTTAATGAAACTCATATCAATTCCCTGAGCGATGCTGTATGATCCAGAAAACGATGCATCTGACAGAGGCAACACATCAGTCAACAGGAAGGACTGGTCCGCCCCAGTGTCTCTCAAAATACAAATCGACTTTCTACTACTGGGTTCCTCAACCAAAGACACCATGCCCCCAAAATTGTAAGAGGGAAACGAGTATTTCCAATTGCTGGAAATTAGCAGGCCAGTACCACCGCCTCGCCTCGTAGCTCTGGGGGTGTGAGAGAAAGAGTACACATCTGACAGAGCAGCGGGCGTGGCAGTGTTTTCTGGGGTGATCCAAGTCTCAGTTAGAGCAAGAAAGTTGAGGGAGAGCAAGGATGCGTAGCCTGAGATGAACTCAGCTTTCGGCACAGCCTGCCACCACTAGCTCAACGTGAGTTGAAAGAGTAGGATAGATGAGATTAGTGGGGTCACAATGTCTGGGTGTGGCCCAGCGTCTGTGTGACCACCAGAAAGAAAGGGAGGACAGGAATAGGAAGCAAACACATGGTAGATCACAATACAATGATACGGTTTATGTGTTGGTTTATGAAGAGAACAAGCACGTAATCTTCGAAAGTCGCCTGTTGCCGCTTGAAAAAGTCGCCTGTTGCCTTTGTTCGCCTGGCCTTCGTTTGCTAGACGCTTGAAAGCTAACGCTTTCAGAGTAAGTGGTATAAGACCACTTCAACTAATTGCTAATTGTCTACCAGGAGTGCAGGCCCTTCCCCGAAAATTAACAAGGCAATTGGCCTAGCTTGGGTGAAACTACCTTCAATAGGGCTATGACCCAAAGACAAACTGACCAACTATCAGCTAACAATAGGCTACTGGTTGTTGCTTACGGCCATACCACCCTGAACACGCCCGATCTCGTCCGATCTCGGAAGCTAAGCAGGGTCGGGCCTGGTTAGTACTTGGATGGGAGACTGCCTGGGAATACCAGGTGCTGTAAGCTTTTTGTCGTTTGGTAGACTGAAGCAGCATCTAGAATACACACACGCTCCACTGTCATCTATATAGCGGCTACCGGCCGCAGCTGCTGTTGCTTACGGCCATACCACCCTGAACACGCCCGATCTCGTCCGATCTCGGAAGTTAAGCAGGGTCGGGCCTGGTTAGTACTTGGATGGGAGACCGCCTGGGAATACCAGCTGCTGTAAGCTTTTTGTCGTTTGACAGACTGAAGCAGCAAGTAGAATACACATACGCCACTGTCATCTATATAACGCCTACCGGCCGCTGCCACTGTTGCTTAAGGCAGTACCACCCTGAACACGCCCGATCTCGTCCGATCTCGGAAGCTAAGCAGTGTCGGGCCTGGTTAGTACTTGGATGGAAGACCGCCTGGGAATACCAGGTGCCCTGAGCTTTTTGTCGTTTGGCAGACTGAAGCAGCAAGTAGAATACACACACACACGCGCCACTGTCATCTAATGCATACCGGCCCCTAACACTTACACACGTAATGTGATTCAAATGTTTGTTATTGTTTCTCATTATGTATGTATTTTATATGTTGTTATCAGGGCGTCCTTGAAAAAGAGAGCTTGCTCTCAATGGGCTTCACTGAATAAATAAAGGAAAAAGAAAGAAAGAAAGAAGCAGCTGTCACGACCACGCCCACGCCCTCATTCCAGAGGTCCTCATCTCCAGCCTATTAACTTTACACACCTGTTCCTCCTTAGTGCACTCCTATATATACCCCCCTCGTCCACTCTGCCAGCAGGCAGTATTGTTTGACTCTAGACTAGACTAGCAGCTCCACACGGTCCCGTCCGTGTTTGCCTTTGTTTCTAGTTTCTCTGAACTGTGCCTTGCACTTGTACCTTTGTTGGACTTTAATAAACACCCTTGAAACCTGCGCCTGCATTCAAGAATGTCATTACAGAATACTGCCTCAGAAGAGGATGCAGCAGGTTTGCAGCGTGCTGTTGGTGAACAGGGGCGACTCCTGGGTCAACACAACAACAAGCTGAATCAACTAGCCACTGCCATGGATGAAGTTCTTAAGGAACTCCTTATGCTGAACACCACCATGACGGTTTCTCAACAATCCGGCCAACCCACACCAGCTCCAGTCGTCAATCTACCAGCTGGTCAGCCTGATCCCCCTCCTCCAACTGCTAATGCCAAGTGGGCGCTTCCTGATAAGTATGATGGCACTGCTTCAAAATGCAAGGGGTTCCTCCTCCAATGCTCCTTATACTTTGCCCACCAGTCTGGAGCACCCACGTCCGAAGCCGCCAAAGTGGCTTCGGTCATCTCTCTCCTGACTGGAAGGGCTTTGGAATGGGCCACTGCTGTCTGGGATAATGGAGGACCTGAGGTCGGGTCCTACGACTTGTTCCTGAATCTGTTTCGAGCTGTTTTTGATCATCCACCAGAGGGCCAGGAGGGAGGTGAACGGCTTCTTCAATTACGTCAGGGTTCCCGTACTGCTGCTGAATATGCTCTCTTCTTCCGCACCGTGGCCGCATCCAGTGGTTGGAATGAACCAGCTCTGCGCACCTTGTTCCGAAAAGGGTTACGGAGGGAGGTCCAGACAGAGCTGGCATGCAGAGATGAGAACCTTTCCTTGGATGCTATCATCTCCATGGCCATCCGCCTGGATAACCTCATCAGAGAGCGCCAGAGACCCTCTCACTTCCCTTCGACAGCCACCACTAGCTCTGAGCCTGTTCCAGAGCCCATGGAGGTGGATTTCACCCGTATCTCAGCGGCTGAGAGATGTCACAGAATCCAACTGCATCTTTGTAGATACTGTGGAGCAGAGAATCACCAGCGTGCAGACTGTCCTGTGAGACCTGCGTCGTTCACTAACCGCGGAGATCGGAGAGACAGCCCTCTGAGTCCTACTGCTGAAGTGAGTACTCCACCCTCAGCTATTAGTACTAAACCTTTTCTGGTCCCAATTACTGTTGATAGCTGTTCTCCATGTGATGTCTCTACAGCATTAGTGGACTCCGGGGCTGCAGGGAACTTCATTGATAAGGACCTTGTCAAGTCCCTGCACCTTCCGCTTCACCGTCTCACCACTCCCATTCCCATCGAAGGCCTGGATGGCAGACCTGTGGGAGACGGCACTATTACCCACATCACCCATCCCCTCATCATTACTGTTGGTGCTATGCATCGTGAGAGTATCCAACTTCTTGTGATAAGAGCACCGGTCCACCAGATCACTCTCGGTCTCCCCTGGCTCCAACTTCATAACCCCACCATTTCCTGGACAGAGAGGGAGATTACAGCCTGGTCAGACTATTGTCGTGCAACATGTCTTCCCTTATCTTGTGGGTTCACAACAGTAGAGAGTCCAGAGTCCACTTCTCAGCCCACTATCCCAGAGGCCTACCAGGACCTGAGAGAGGTTTTCTCCAAGGAGAGGGCCACCTGTCTTCCTCCTCATCACCCCTGGGATTGCGCCATCGACCTGCTTGCTGGCTCTGCTCCTCCTCGTAACCACATCTACCCCTTGTCCATCGGGGAGACCGAGGCCATGGAGGAGTATATCCAGGAGGCATTGAAGCAGGGCTATATCCGCCCTTCCACCTCTTCTGCTTCTGCGAGCTTCTTCTTCGTGGCCAAGAAGGATGGTGGTTTGCGTCCGTGCATTGAATACCGGGGCGTGAACGCTGTCACCGTTAAGTACCGGTATCCCCTTCCTCTGTTGCCCGCAGCTCTGAAACAGCTCCGGGGGGCCCGTGTCTTCACCAAGCTGGACCTTCGTAGTGCCTACAACCTGATCCGCATCAAGGAGGGAGATGAGTGGAAGACAGCCTTCAGCACCACTACAGGCCACTACGAGTACCTGGTAATGCCTTTCGGACTGTCAAATGCCCCCTCCGTCTTCCAGGCATTTGTCAACGAGATCTTCAGGGATATGCTCGGTTGCCAGGTGGTCATGTACATCGATGATATCCTGATCTACTCAGCCACTATGGAGGAGCACATCAAACATGTCCATGAGGTTCTCAGGTGTCTTCTAGACAACCACCTCTATGCCAAAGCCGAGAAGTGTTTGTTCCATCAATCCACCATCTCTTTCCTCGGTTATGTGATCAGTCCAGGGGGGGTGAAGATGGAGAAACCAAAGGTTGATGCTGTTCTGAATTGGCCAAGACCTACCACGGTGAAGGAGTTGCAGCGTTTCTTAGGTTTTGCAAACTTTTATCGACGTTTTATACGGGGTTACAGTTCCATAGCGGCGCCCCTCACATCTCTCCTCAAGGGGGGTCCTCGCAGATTGCCATGGAACGAAGCTGCAACGGCCACCTTCAATCATCTTAAGAACTGCTTCACAACTGCCCCCCTACTGAAGCACCCGGATCCCGACTTGCCATTTGTGGTGGAAGTGGATGCCTCAGAGGTGGGTGTGGGAGCAGTCCTCTCTCAGAGACAAGGTAATCCACCAAAATTATACCCCTGTGCTTTCTATTCTAAAAAACGTAGTTCTGCTCAGAGGAACTATGATGTAGGTGACAGAGAGCTGCTGGCGGTGAAGAAGGCGTTGAAGGAGTGGCGTCATTGGTTGGAGGGTGCTAAGGAGCCATTCTTGGTGTTGACAGACCACCGCAACCTAGAGTACATCCAAAAGAGATGTCAGTAAATATGTAAAATCCTGTTCAATCTGTGCCCAGTCGAAATCACCGCGACACGCTCCGACGGGAAAACTCCATCCGCTTCCTGTGCCTCAGCGACCTTGGTCGCATCTGTCCATTGACTTTGTTACTGATCTTCCCTCTTCCAAGGGTTACACCACCGTGTTGGTAGTAGTTGACAGATTCTCCAAGGCCTGTCGTTTTATCCCCCTCACTCGTCTCCCAACTGCATTCGAGGTAGCAGAGGTGCTGTTTGAGCAGGTGTTCCGGCACTATGGCCTTCTGGAGGACATTGTTTCAGATCGTGGTCCCAAGTTCACGTCACGTGTATGGAAGGCCTTCATGGGGAGACTGGGGGTTGCAGTGAGCCTCACCTCCGGCTACAGTCCACAGTCGAATGGACAAGTGGAGAGGACCAACCAGGAACTCGGGAGGTTCCTCCGCAGCCACTGCATGGACCGGCAGGCTGAGTGGGCTCAGTTCCTTCCCTGGGCTGAATATGCCCAGAATTCCCTTCGGCACTCTTCTACAGGTCTGACTCCCTTCCAGTGTGTCTTCGGCTACCAGCCTCCCTTGTGCCCTTGGGACCCAAGCACGACAGAGGCCCCTGCAGTGGATGAGTGGTTCCGTCGATCTGAGGAGGTATGGAATTCAGCTCATGTCCGACTCCAGAGTGCCATTCGCCGACAAAAGGAGCAGGCTGACCGTCATCGCAGTGAGGCTCCGGTGTACCAGCCTGGAGATCGAGTCTGGCTCTCCACCAAGAACCTCAACCTTCGCATGCCCTGCCGAAAGCTGAGTCCACGCTTTGTGGGTCCCTTCAAAGTCCTGCGGAGCATCAACGAGGTATCATACAGGTTGCAACTTCCTAGTCATTACCGCATTTCACCCACGTTTCATGTCTCCCTCCTCAGGCCTGTGACTCCCGGTCCCCTGGCTGATGCTGTCCCCCTCGATGCCCCACCGCCTCCCCTGGACATAGAGGGTGCTCCTGCCTATGCTGTTAGGACCCTCTTGGACTCCAGGCGTCGTGGGGGTCGGCTTCAGTATTTGGTGGACTGGGAGGGGTTCGGCCCTGAGGAGCGTTGCTGGGTTCCAGCTGCTGATGTCCTGGATCCAAACCTCATCCGGGACTTCCATCAGCGTCGTCCCGATCGACCCGCTCCACGCCCTCGGGGTCGGCCTCCAGGCCATGCTCATCCTGCGGCCAGTGCCGCGCGTCAGGGGGGGTACTGTCACGACCACGCCCACACCCTCATTCCAGAGGTCCTCATCTCCAGCCTATTAACTTTACACACCTGTTCCTCCTTAGTGCACTCCTATATATACCCCCCTCGTCCACTCTGCCAGCAGGCAGTATTGTTTGACTCTAGACTAGACTAGCAGCTCCACACGGTCCCGTCCGTGTTTGCCTTTGTTTCTAGTTTCTCTGAACTGTGCCTTGCACCTGTACCTTTGTTGGACTTTAATAAACACCCTTGAAACCTGCGCCTGCATTCAAGAATGTCATTACAGCAGCAAGTAGAATACACACGCGCCACTGTCATCCTGGAACATAGAGCTGTCACCGTGTGCAGAGATGGTGTTTTTTTTTTTATCAGATCAGCAACTTATGGGGAGGGGTATAAAGCAGAATCTTGCCTTTGATTCTTTATTAGAAAGAAGAAGGATATTATTGGAGTGGAAATCAACACTGGCCACAAAGCATCTATATGGCTTAAAGACCTCATGATGTATCTAAATTTGGAGAAAATTAAATTAAATCTGAGGGGATCACCGGGAAAATTTGATCAGGTATGGGGCCCTATGATTAAACATATAACTAAATTAAAGACGCTACTGGACCATCGATTACGTTGACAAGCTCTATGTTAACAAATGTTTATTTTACACACCATATGTACCATGAGGGAGTACCAGGAGGGATAGCAAGGGAAATCATAATTACTATTATGAATTGAATAATTCTTATTTATTATAATATTTTTTTCTTTTGAG
Source organism: Gymnoscopelus braueri (assembly GCF_963280865.1). NCBI lineage: Eukaryota > Metazoa > Chordata > Actinopteri > Myctophiformes > Myctophidae > Gymnoscopelus > Gymnoscopelus braueri. The sequence continues at coordinate 51,673,180 of NC_137612.1, read as the reverse complement.
TTATGTAATTGTCTGTATGTTGCATATTGTATGTTGGACCGGGGGTGGGGGGTAGATGTAAGGGCACAAAAAGAAAAAAAGTACTTTTCACATCCTATGGCTATTGGATACCTTTGTATTTGTCAAACGAAATAAATACAAATGAAAAGAAAATAGCAGATCTACAAGCTTACAACGCATCACGTGGAACACGTTGTAAGCTTGTAGATCTGCTATTTTCAGCTAAGTATTTAATGTAGAGCGAAAATAGAATTGACACTAACAGAGCCCTGAGGGACTCCGCTCAACCATATGGGGTTTAAGTGGCTAATGATTTTAAGTTTTGCAGTTACATTTTGGATGATAATATTGTAAGATACAAAATATGTTACTGAAATATAGTATGGAATTAAATGTACTTCCAAACTGAAATGATTGAAATCTAAATGATTGAATGAAACACATCATAGCAGATCCTTTGACATCACAGTTTTATTTAAAGTTAAATGAATGGATGATTAATGGTTGAAACTAACAGTTTGCATCATTTCAGGAAATGCTATTAACCCTTGCATTGTGTTAGAAAACTGCATCCACTTGTGGTGTTAGCGGGTCAAATTTGACCCGTGATTTAAATCAGCCCAAAATACTAAAAAAATAAGTATTTTCATAAAAAAAAATCTCCCACCTCATAGCTGACTTGTAATGCAATCATATCCATGTAAACACTTTTTAAAATATTATGTTGGGTTAAGACTAGGGTTTCATCTTTCAATATATCTCGTTTTCTATTATAAAAATGTTAAAATTCACTCATTAAATGTCCTATAATGAAGGCAATGGATAATGATGTTATCTAGCTATAATAGAATAATGAAGAATAATAATTAGAACACACTTCCAAAATTTAAAAAATACTTGTTTTCGTTTTTTAACTTTAAAACATGTTAAAATTATTAAAAATAGTGACACTAGTGGTGTTAGAGTCCGAAATGACCCGTATACCATAGAAGGCAAAAAGTCATTTATTTTTCATAAACTCAAACTTTATTTTACTCCTGATAGCAAATGCTAATTGAGGACAAGTCTCTCTCACTCTCAAACATGTAAACATTGAATATTGACAATTTGGGGGGGAATTGAGCCACACTTCTTTGCCGGGTCGTTTCTGACCCTAACACCACAAGTGTCACTTTTTTTTTTTTAGACCATCAGAATTAATTAAAATGATGATAAATCATTTTGTTGCGTTAAAATGGCTATTTCTGAGGATATCATGAAGCCTCGTTCCAATAAAGAAATGTAAAGGGTACTTTTTACCTATTCAAACTTGAAAACGAGTCAAAAAAGACCCTAACACAATGGAAGGGTTAAAGTGAACTGACTGAAAAATCATAAATGTGCAACATTCTAAAGTTTTTACCAAATTGTCTGCATGATAGATAATAGATGTTGGCATCTCTGACTGGATTACTGCTTTTACTTTAATCTGATAGAAAACAGAATCTATAACTGATAATGTTTTCAGAAATCAAAGATGTATTGTTATAAAAATACACCCAGAAAAAAAATATCATAATTTAATGTCTGCTTCTATGTCTTTGTGGCACCGCGACCCATGATGGACTTCTTCGTGTTTCTCTCAGGTTGCAAAACCATTATGTAACACTTTTGTCCAAACAGTACCATCAAAAGGCCAAAACTAGATGCTAAAATAGCAAATACCTCCACTACATCTGCATATTTGCCTGGAGAGCTGATATATGCTGGGATGAAGGCTATCCACACGGCACAGAAGATCAACATGCTGAAAGTGATTAACTTGGCTTCATTGAAGTTGTCTGGAAGATTCCTTGCCATGAATGCTAGGACGAAGCTGAGGAGTGCCAGTAAACCAATATAACCTAGTAACACTGCAAAACCAACTGTTGATCCGACTTCACACTCATAGACAACCCTATCAGTGTGGTATTCTGTGTTTTTATGAGGAGTTGGTGAGGCAGACACAAGCCAGGCTGTGCAGATTATTGCCTGGATGGAAGTAAGAACCAGAACTGTTCCTCTCTGCTGCATGGCACCAAACCACTTCATAATGTCTGCACCCCCAGGCTTGGAGGCCCTGAACACAGCCAACACCACCATAGTCTTTACCAGGATACAGGAGACACACAGCACAAAGCTGATCCCAAATATTGCATGCCTCAGCTGACAAGTCCAGAGCCTGGGACGGCCAATGAACAGAAGTGAACACAGGAAACACAGTTTGAGTGACAGCAAAAGTTGGAAGCTGAGTTCTGAGTTGTTGGCACGTACCATGGGTGTGTCTTTATGATAGATGAAGATTCCCATGACAATGGTACTGATAAGTGTGCCTAGCAATGAGATGGTTGTCAAGGAGATACCCAGGGCCTCATGGTAGGAGAGAAACTCGATGCTCTTAGGGACACAGTGGTCACGCTGGGGATTGGACCAGAGGTCCTCTGGACAACTGGTGCACTCTGTAGAGTCTAAAGACAAGATAAGACACAGTCATATTATACCAGGTTGCTTATTTCTCTCACTAAACATGGCAACGTTTTTATAGCCCATATTCTGAGAGGACATTAAGCAACAGCGCCACTTACCATAGAGTACATACAGTGGCCGAACACAGTATTGTGGTTCGTCTTTAGATCCCATATTCTGAGAGTACATTGAGCCCACATTGGCTAAAAAAACAGCCAATGAGGAAAAAGTCACGACTAGCTGAAGTGTATCTATAAACCAGGTCTGCAACCTGGTATAAAGATAGCATTAATGGGACAGACAAGTAAAGTATCATACTAAAGATTACATTACATTACATTACAGTCATTTAGCAGACGCTTTTATCCAAAGCGACTTACAATAGGTGCATTCAACATAAGTAGGGAACGAAACTACTAATCACCAGAAGCATTGCTACTAATCACCAGAAGCATTGCCTACTTGCCTACAACAAGTAGGCAAGGCGAAGAGGAAGGGTAGTGTTTCCTGAAGAGGTGGGTTTTCAGCCTGCGGCGAAAGATGGGCAGTGACTGTCCTGACATCAGTGGGAAGTTCATTCCACCACTGTGGGGCTAGAACAGAAAAAAGTTGTGACCGTGTAGATCGGCCAGAAGGACCCTTGAGCGACGAGGCGATCAGTCGCCCTGAGGTGGCCGACCAAAGTGGTCGGGCAGGGGTGTAAGCATCGACCATAGCCCGGAGGTAAGAAGGAGCTGTTCATTTCACTGCCCTATAGGCTAGCACCAGGGTTTTAAACTGGATGCGAGCCGCTACTCCCCGTAGCGGCTCGCATCCAGTTTAAAACCCAGTGTACAGAACGGAGAAGGATAGTTGTGTGGGAGAACTTGGGGCGGTTGAACACCAGACGAGCCGCAGCTTTCTGAACAAGCTCCAGAGATCTGATGGCAGATGCCGGAGTACCAGCAAGGAGGTCTGTCTGTCTGTCTGTCTGTCTGTCTGTCTGTCTGTCTGTCTGTCTGTCTGTCTGTCTTCCTTCATCCATTTATCTCCTCATTGAGTTGAGGAATCGATCGGAACTTGCACATGGGCATTGACTGGGAATGAATGGATATGTGATGCCTTTGCTTCCAAGTTGTCAACTCCAACTACGGAACAAAATTAGTTTTAGTTTTAGTTTAGTCTTAGTTCTTGGTCTTTTTGGGGGGGTTCTATGGCCTCCTTTCTACGAAAGAAAAGGAAAATAAAAACACTCAGTGGTTTATTTGTGGTCAGGGTATTTCTGAATGATGTGTGCACTCAAACGGTACTCTGATGCTCCCTGACAATGACGTAATTGTCGGGGCTAATCCCACCCACCAGGGAGAGACTTAAAAAATTATGCCCAGCATAATTATTTTTATTTATTTGCCAGTTTTGCGATTAATTTGTCTTTTTATTAGTTTGTTTAATCGTAGCAAAATTATTTCTTACATAAGCAATATTCTCTACGCACAGCAGTCGTATTGGAAAGAACTTGGGCCTCTTCCTTACTTCCTTCACAGGCGTTACCAATTATAATAATTAACGCTCTGTTCAATTCTGGTCAAACAGAGTCAGGGTGCTGACATTGTGCATGTTGGCTCACTGGAAACACTCTGCTACACCAGTGCGTCTCAAAGTGGGGTCCAGGTACCTTCATGGTTCCTTGAGGGGGATCCAAATGGCCCTTACGGGTGTGTAACTCTGAGAATTATGGCGGTCCTTGAAATTAAAACAACTGTGCTACACTAAATGGAACAGCCTTAATAAGTATAATTGGTAAGACCTGTGAAGGAAGTAATTAATAGGCCCAATTTCTATGCTTTGAGCCCATTATTATAACCAGCACCACTGAGAAGCACTTTGTTCATCTAAAATGATGAAACTAAGAGAGATGACGGCGAAAGAAGGGACTAGCGGAAGTGGCAACGGTTTTGTGTTAACATAGATTGGGATCAATTCGCTTTGCAGGTTGCAGTTCCTGTCTACGGAAAAGGCTCCTGTATTTCCATGTATGTGTGCGTGGAAAATATTAGATATAGTAGGCGGGCTCTAGATCGGATCTGTGCTCTGAACAGTAAATAGAAACCAGGCTTTCCAACATTACTGTTGATGTAAGGCTAGTGGCAACAGCTTCATACCGTGGGTAAAGGGTGGAATTTAGCCTGGGGGGGGACATTTAGTAGGAAAAAAATTAACAAATAGCTGATGGTAATTTCACTGATTCAGTCACTGATTCATTCTTTGAGCCATAATACCTGGTTAGACACCAAAACTACCTTTCTAGGTTTAGTAGTAATAGAGATTTTAAGCTCCCGGCAGCCAACTTGGACACCATCTTGAATATGACGTCTTTCCGGAAGTTACATTTTTCATATATTGACCAGTCTATAACATTTCCACTCTACTGGATGGCGGCCATCTTGGATTTATGGGTCAAAAATACGTTACAATATAAAACTATGTAAAACTAGAAAAAGTGCTCCTCGGAGCACAGGTCTCCGCCCGGTCAGGTAGGTTATTGTGGCCTCCTGGTGGCGCTATAATAGGCCAAAGTGAAAAGGGTGCCATTTCTTCTTAGGACTTGCAAGGCAATCGGACACTGCATTCATGATTTGAGGCATTTTATTCAAAAAAAAAATTGTTGCTAAATTAGACCTGCTGGTGGCGCTATAACAGGCCAATGTTAAAAGGGTGGCATTTGCTCCTCAACATAGTGTGAATGTGTGTGCAAAGTTTGACCGCAATCGGATGCTTTTCATTCATGATTTGCAGCATTTTGTTCAAAACAAGCCACTACTGCGAACTTTAGATGTCAAACTTAGCCAATCAGGATGGAATATGAAAAACACATCTGTCTTGATCACATGACTATAGAGATCATGTGTACCGATTTGCGTGAAATTTGGATAAAATCGGAAGGAGTAATATTAAAAAAAATGTTTTACATAAGTCGGCCTCCTTGTGGCGCTATAAAAGGCAGATGTGAAAAATGCAGGGCAAAGGTTTTTTCTTGACCTGTAGGGAGTGCGCTTACAAAGTTTTACACAGATCGGTGCAGTTATGGTAAAAACACGAATCGGTCTGTTATAGCGCCACCATGAGGCTGATTTGAAAAATGTCAAGGAAATCGCATGCTGTGTTCATGATTTGAGGCATTTTGTTCAAAACGGAGCACTCCTGCAAACTTTGGAAGCCATTTTTAGCCAATCAGGATGGAATATGAAAAATCTGAAAGACCAGTTTTGTTTAATGACTATAGAGATACTGTGTACCGATTTGCGGGGTTTTTGGACAAAATCTGTAGGAGTACTGTAAAAAATCACACCCTGTGTGAAGTGGGCGGTGTCTTGCTAGCTAATCACAATACTGAATGGAGTCGATCAATCATGTACAAAGGATAAATACATTTATTGAAACACTCTTTATGATGGACAAAACCATAACTTGAAAAAAACCAAATTTTGGTTTTTTTCAAGTTATGGTTGCTTATATAGGGCTATGCACATGTGTCATGTGACACTGGCCAATCACAGTCCTGAATAGGCTGTGATTGGCCAATCACAGCGCAGGATAATTCTACTAATTTCCTGGGCCCAGATCACAGCGCAGGAAAATGTACATTTTTCCAAATCTCACTTATAGGGGCGGTTTCACCGCCCAAAAAATAGGTTTTGCACAAATCGGCCTCCTGGTGGCGCTATAAAAGGCCCATGTGAAAAATTTGGGCCAGAGGTTCTGCTGTGGCATCCAGGGAGTGTGTGTACACAGTTTCATTGCAAGCAAGCGAACGGTGCCGGAGATTAGCTGTACACAGACAGAATGACGGACGGACACACGGACGGACGGACACACGGACGGACGGACAGGGGGCAAAACATACTCTCTCGCCATGCCTTTCGGCCTGGCGGAGACAATAAATAGGAATCCTCATGGTCGACTTCTATGAAAAAGTGTCTTCATATACATGACTCTTGGTGCTCTGGTTCAGAAATTACATTTTCACGATGGCACCAGGGGCCATTTTGGATTTGCCGCTTTTTTTAATCAATAATCAAAACATCTTAGCTAGAGAATGGTCACGGATTTGTTTCAGACTCCACTATACAATATGGATTCACCTGCTATGTTACGTTTGAAATGGGTCAGCCAAATGTAGGCTACTGTGCTCCGAGGTTTTGGGTCACAATGAAGAGGTATTACACCAAACATCCAAATCACATTAATAAACTTTCAGAGTTTGCGTGATTGTTCAGTGCGTGTATGTGTCTAGATCGGTGAGTTGTAGGGGGGTCGCAAGATTATGTTGGGCGTTGCAGGCCAAAAAGGTTGAGTATAAGAACCACTGGTCACTCTAGTCTGGGACAGTTGCAACGTGTGACGGCCCCCTGGGCCTTTGCTATAGGGTTATGTGTGTGTGTGTTCCTTTAACATTCCATTGCAGTGCTGGGTTGGAGGGTGGAGGCTGAGATGATCAGTGGAAGGGGAGACACCTGGCCAATTGTCTCCTCACTATAAAAGCCCCACTCTACATCAGTTTATTCTCTTCAGTCCTCCCCAGGTCACAGGCGTGTGGCCACACAGGAGAGCATTTGTGTTTGAGTTCCTTATGTTGAGTTATTAGGTTCAGTTCCAGTGGGCAGCATGTTTCCCTGCCTCTATGATTTGGAAACTTGATTTATCACTTAATTACAATTATTTCCTTATTTGAAAAATAAACTTTACTCTTATTTATGTACTCCTCCGTGTCGTCTCCCCTTTTTTGTTATAGTCTCTGAGCCAGACTGTAACAAATGGGGGCTCGTCTTAAAAACGGATACATTTGGTGAGCTACAAAGCTTGAGTATTGCAGTTTAGGTCACTTGTGTTCAAACAAGCAGTTCACGTTCACACCTACCCTTGGTGGCAGCAGGGGGGTGGGGCCGTGCGAATTGGGAAAGCCCTGGTGACGTCAGTGCTGGGGATTCCCTACCGGCATTCTTTGGGGAGCGATCGGAGGTCGGAGAATTTGTTAAAGGTCTGGTGACATAAGAGCGTAAGTATAGTTTTCTTGCAAATCGGTTTTATTGAGCCAACTCAGGTAGGAATAGCGCGTTTCCCCTTGGGATTCGTGAGCGGGTAATAAGTAGTGTGGGGTGAAAGTGGCTGGGAGCATGTCCCTAGTTTTGGGGGGTTGCCAGCTTGCTGGTCGCTTTTCCACGCTAGCGGGTTTTGGTGCGTAAGTACCTGGCCGCAGAAACCCTCAGAAGACCAGAGCGCAGTTAGATAAGTTTTTGGTATAGGCAGTCAGTGGGGAGGCTCAATTAAATTGATTTGTTTTCTGTTGCGTTCTTTTGTCACTAGAGGTTTTTGGTTTAATTTGGTATTGTTTTTTTTTTTTGATTGTTTTTTTTTTAAGTAAAAAAAAAAAAAAAAGTAATGGAGGTTACTGATTTTTTCTTGGCTCCGTCGGAGGAGGGGTTAGGTGCCTGCACCAAAGATCAGCTCATTTTAATTGCAGAGCATTATGCAATTGAAATTGGCGATAAAAGGTCCAGGAAGGACTATATCAAAGCCATGATTATGGACAGCTTATATGAGCAAAAGGTGTTGACCCCACCTCCGACAGTAACTGTGCAGGCTGAGGTTAAGGAGAGTGTACCAGTACCATCTATGGCTGTCTTAACATTTGAACAGCAGGAAAGGCTATTGAATTTGCAATTACAACTGCAAGCACAGTTAACGGCAACAAAAGATAAGGATTTGGAGATGGAGAAAATGAGGCACAGAGCGGAGATGGCAAGATTAGAAATTGAGGACACAAGGCTCAAGCTGGTGAGAGAGGGAAAGTTGAGTGAGGTGAAAAAGGAATCAGGTGACAAAGACCAAATACTGAAAAGTTTACGGTTAGTCCCCAAGTTTAATGAGAAGGAGGTGGAGGTGTTTTTCACTCTGTTCGAGCGGGTGGCAGACGCTAGGGACTGGAGTGATGTGGACCGCACGGTCCTATTACAGTGTGTACTAACTGGTCGTGCGCAGGAGGCATTTGCTTCACTGTCGGCACGGGACAGTAGAAAGTATACAGAGGTGAAAGCCGCAGTGCTTCGTACCTATGAATTAGTACCCGAGGCTTACCGCCAGCGGTTTAGAACGTGGCAGCGAGGCAATAGATCCTACTTGGAGTTTGCCCGTGACCTGACCACACACTTTACTCGTTGGTGTGTAGCTGCAGGAGTCGATGACTATGATGATCTGGCAGATCTGATTGTACTAGAACAATTCAAAAACTCAGTCCCTGAGCAAGTGGCCGTGTACATAAGTGAGCAGAAGGCACAGACTGCGGCTGACGCCGCGGCGCTCGCCGATGATTTCTCATTAACACATAAGGGATGTGGGGACAACCGTAGCTTTACTGGTGGATTTGGGGGTGGCAGAGAAGCTGGCCAGGTTGTTGGGGGAAAGTATTTCCCTGGCAGGACCAGTGGGACATGGAGTGCGGAGCATAAGAGTGGACCAAGTGGTCGTGCTATACGGGACTCCGATAATGTCTGCCATTACTGTCACCAGCCAGGACACTGGAAAAAGGAATGCCCTATGCTTCAGTCACGTAATGACAACACCTCAGCTAGGCCGAGTCCGTCTGCATTTGCAGGGTCACTTTCGGGTGGCATGGTAGATCAGCCGAGTGCTGAGGTAATGATAAGTGCCTTTTCACCATTTGTGTCAAAGGGACAGGTGTCCTTGATTGGTAATCCGGAGAAGGTGCCAGTAACTATTTTACGAGACACAGGCTCATTTAATTCATTTATCCTTGCCTCTACTCTGCCATTTTCTGGAGCGACTGAAACTGGGTCGTTCATTCCTGTGTTGGGCATGGAGATGTCAGTGTTCCATGTTCCTGTACACAAGTTCATGCTCTGTTCATCTCTGTTCCAAGGTGAAGTTAGGATGGGGGTGCGTCCAGCTCTTCCTGTTAATGGGGTGACCATAGTACTGGGGAATGATGTAGCAGGGGAGTGTGTCTTTTCTGATCAGTCTGTGGTTCAACCTGTACAAAAAGCAGTTGAGGATAGGAAGCACCAGGAGGAAAATGAATATCTGTGCAACCTTCCTGGGTCTATTTCACACTCAGAGTTGGTGAGAGAGCAGAAAGCCGATACCACACTGAAGGAGCTGTTCAATCTTGTTCTCCCCAAAAGTGAGGTGAAAAATCGTGCACAGGGGTACTTCATTGAGAATGGAGTACTACTGCGCAAGTGTGTGCCGAAGGGCCAAGGGTTCATTGGAGACCCAATTTTCCAAATTGTCATTCCTTCCAAATTTCAGAAGTCAGTTTTGCGCATTGCTCACTATGAGTCGGGGCATATGGGGGTGCGTAAAACTTATGATGAGGTTTTGAAAAAGTTCTTTTGGCCCCGTGTGAAAAGAAGCGTGGCAATGTACATCAAAGTCTGTAGTACTGGTCAAAAAACTGAAAAACAAAGTCAACCCATCAAAGTGGCTTATTTGGTCCCCAGTTTGGAAATTTCTCAGCCCAAAACTGTTAAAGTTGAGGGGACAGATTTGTGTGACCGTGGCTTTGAGCGGCGTGTTTTCAGCTCAAAAGATGTCATGACGTTTCCGAAGCGTGATGGACGCAAAAGTCATGGCAACTTGGTGAAACCATGTGTCTGTGGGTCACAGCCACAGGTGCAGAATACACCATGGAGTTATTTTCATCCTGTCTGCATTTGTAATGCACACAGGAAGGAAAAACATGGAAAAAGTCATTGGAAAGAGAATTATGTGGATGCTTTATTTAGGGGCCCATAAATTAATTCTGTGTTCATAAATCTGTTTTGCATAGGCCTTAACCTTTCTCTTAAAAGCTCCAAGGTACCAGTTGCTGAGGTGGGGTGGGGCTGAAGCGGAATGGAGATGTGAACTGGGGGGGTTAGTTTAAAATGGGGTTCATTTTTTTGTAAATATTTGCACATTTGTAATTGATTTAGTTATAGCACAAGGTTTGGGCCAGGGTTCCCTGGGGGACCCTGTTTTGTAGGGGGGGGGTGTGACGGCCCCCTGGGCCTTTGCTATAGGGTTATGTGTGTGTGTGTTCCTTTAACATTCCATTGCAGTGCTGGGTTGGAGGGTGGAGGCTGAGATGATCAGTGGAAGGGGAGACACCTGGCCAATTGTCTCCTCACTATAAAAGCCCCACTCTACATCAGTTTATTCTCTTCAGTCCTCCCCAGGTCACAGGCGTGTGGCCACACAGGAGAGCATTTGTGTTTGAGTTCCTTATGTTGAGTTATTAGGTTCAGTTCCAGTGGGCAGCATGTTTCCCTGCCTCTATGATTTGGAAACTTGATTTATCACTTAATTACAATTATTTCCTTATTTGAAAAATAAACTTTACTCTTATTTATGTACTCCTCCGTGTCGTCTCCCCTTTTTTGTTATAGTCTCTGAGCCAGACTGTAACAAACGTCATGCTGAATGGCAACGTTGGGTTCAGAGAGTCTGTGTTGTTTGTGTGTTCTTTGCCTCTAACAATGATCTATACGCAATGTAATCTATTTGATGTAAATGCATGCCGAATATTGTAGTAATCGTTATTAATAGTGTTATAAAATAATATCATGCTTACAAGAATATGGTAGTTTGCATGTAGTTTGGGTTTGAATATCCCCGGTTATGGACTAATGTAAACCAACCTGTCTGATTGCTGATCTCTCCCTCAGAACAAGCAATGCAGTCAAAGCAGCAGACAGGTTCTCCTTTCCTTAAGGCCCTCCAGGTTCCAGGAGAACAGCTCTCACTGCACACTGACCGAACAGGCTACAGAGTAAAGTAACCATAGTCAATATCAGTCTTACACTAAATTACATTCAAACCATGAGCTCAACATTAGCTATTTCAGAAAGCGGAAGTGACCTTTTTGGATTCAAAGTTCCAGAAGATTTTGTCTTCATCAAGGATGAATTCTTCATCTCCAGAGGGTGTCTCCTTGAACACACCTACAGTCTGAACCTTTACACTTCCATCAGGGAGCCAAACCCAGTTCGCAATATCCCAGATTGTTAAAGCATAACCATTCTCATCAAATGATACTTGATCCCCAAATGATGTGGTGAAGTTCACCTTTTCCAGGTAATACGCAAGCTAGAAATGGTGATGAGCCAAATTATGAGTTATGAGTGTGTGTTGTACACACATAAACAAATTAAATCTCCTGTATACAATATACACTATACTTACGCGTGTGTGTGTGTGTGTGTGTGTGTGTGTGTGTGTGTGTGTGTGTGTGTGTGTGCGCGTGTGTGTGTGTTTTTAGCATGAATACATGTATTTCTGTGTCCCAGGAACATCTACCTCGTCATAATAAGTACCCCCCACCCCTCCCCCCAGCTTTTCACGATTTCATATTTACATAATATTCTAAATTTGAGTCCAACTAAAAGCATTCACAGAAACTGTGAATTCATACCACACCTGCCATGGTTGTATTGTATGCAAACTGGCACAGCTGTGCCCAATGAAAGGCCCGTTTCCTGGCACACATTGTAACATGTCATGGAGGGCATGGGCCAGAGCATACACAGACTTGTACACATTATACTCTGTCCTTATTGTTGACATATCCAAAATGTCTCCAATAGAATTGACTTGAATTTGTAGGTCCTCTTGTCCAGTACAAATCGTTAACCCCCACCACCACCATGGTGGAATGGGTGCAAATGTACACCCAAAATTATACTCCCAAAACTCCCTCACCTGAAGAAACACCATGAAGTCTTAAGCATAAATAAAATACAATGTGAATTACTTTAAAACACACAGTTTGACATTGGAGCTTCAATACTAAATGAAACAGAAGACTCACTAAGATGTTGTAAGGGATATTGTAAGGATGTATTGTTGACAAGAAGTCCTTGAGACCTGGTATCTCTGCATGGTGGTAGGTCGTACCCAGGAGGCTTGTCAAGACAGGCATGTACTTGGGTATCAGGAGATGTTCGGCTGTCGTCGCGCTCGCATCGGTTATCCATTGCAGACCTGTCACGTTCTGCTTTATCAGCTGTTGTGTTGAACAACATATTGGAGTATATCATTGCTAATACTTTTCATTGGTTAAATACAAATATTTATAAAACCCACAGACAAACGTTATAACAATTAGGTAGCCTATAGCATTGAGATGTGTGAATGGTGTGATTGTCTGTTTGCTTATTATGCAGAGAATTAACCTACTTACCAGACCCAAAGCAAAAGAAAAATAAGAAAAGGTCAGTGTAAAAAACTAAACTAAACAAAAAAACAATAATACACAATTACAAAATGATGAACCTAGAGAGTGATTGAATTGAATTGCAATTTTAAAAAATTCATGCCAAAATATTTTACATTCCTTATAAAATTATGAATCCCCAAATTAACTATCATAACTCCAACCTCATTCATGAGTATATCCATATACGGTAGACGTATGATGACAACACGAGCTGTTGATTTCTTTATCACAGTGACAATCCTCTGAATTTCAGCATTGTCAGCGTTCTTGGGCACAACCTCCACGTATGCCAGACAACCCAACCCAGTCCGTTCTAGCCAAAACTGGTCAACTACTAGATCAGTACTAGTCACTAATCCAACCCATGTCCATCCAAACCGCTTCATAATGTGGAGAAAAGCGTACTCCTCCTGATTGATTACAGAATGGGGAAGTGTTATTAATCACATAGTGGTACATCAGTGAATGAATCACCAGATTCCACAAATAAAAGGAAGTGGTCTAATCATTCTCTTTTGACAGTGACACTGTCTAGTAGCCTACTAGCCTACTTGATATCGACACATCTTAAGAAATTCACCAGAAATCTGGGACTTGGGACGGTTGTAAAGAAGGAGGGGCACCTCGGGTATAGACTGGTAAGGTAACCGACCTGCAAAGGGTACAAAACATCTGAAATATACTCTTTTTTAACAAATGCCCCATGCAAGCAGAGATTATGAGCATGAGAATATAACAATAAATCTTGTGGGATAATCCCCCCCCCCCTGTACATTCATACATACAATACTCATTAAATGAGTGTGGTATAAGCAGCAGAAAGCCGACAATTCAATTTGAAATTGTAGCCTATCATTTGATTGAGTGATGATGAAAAAAAAAAGAAAACTGACAAAGGAATTAACCATCAGACTTTGCGGATTACAGAGAAATTTGAATGACAGAAATATGATCGAAATGCATTTTATATTATTGTTGTAACCTTATTATATATTGATCACAGTGATTGATAGATAAGGTTAAGGTTACAATATCATACATAACATTGTGAATATGGACTCGGGGACATTCGGATTCTTTTCACACCAAGCACGATAACTATAACTGTAACAATAACAATAATTATGTGGGAATCCACACTGATGAACATTACATTCTGAAAGTGGCACCAAACAGTAACATCTGCACAGTTCAGGGGGGTTGGGGCAGAAAAAGAGAGTGAGAGAGTGTGAGACAGACAGACACAGAGAAAGAGAGAAAGAGAGATAGAGATAGAGATAGAGATAGAGATAGAGATAGAGAGAGAGAAACGGGCTAAGGTGGAGTCTGAAGAGGTGAGTCCTCAGATTATGGCAGAAGATGGGAAGTGAGTCTGCAGTCCTACCTGCAGATAAGTAAACTGTACTCCTGTAAGAATATTGTTACTTTAAAATGATATTGCTCAAGTATGAGCAAAAAGTACTTTACATTTTCCAAAGAGTACAGAAATACACAAAAGTTAGTTGAGTAAATGAAACAAAGAGCATAATACCTACCCAGAGCAGTGATTCAATGAGAAGCGGCACACACATACAAGGTTTCCTTGGTATGAGGTTTCTTTAGTGACACACAGAGTGAACATTCAGAGAGCCGTAGGGGAGGGGGGAGCCACACACACACACAGGCAGTCAATGAGAGGAGAGAGAGAGAGAGAGAGAGAGAGAGAGAGAGAGAGAGAGAGAGAGAGAGAGAGAGAGAGAGAGAGAGAGAGAGAGAGAGAGTGATTATCTCCATCTCTGTGGTGCTGAAAGACACATGCATGTGGACTCTGCTACCCACTTCAGTAAGAATGATTTTTAAAACAACATATTTATAGTTATCGTTATAGTTATTGTGCTCGGTGTGAACAGTGCTTACACAGGTGCACTCTGACCATCTGAAAACCTGCTTCACACTCCATGCAAAATCTGCCTGCCCCACTCACATTCTCTGCCTGCAAGCTGCAAGTAAATACACATATGATATGTATTTCAAGCTGTAAAAAAATAATAAACACTTTTATATTTGTAGGCTCAATAAATAATCAAAATAAAGCATAATCAAATTGGTGATGGTAAAAGGGGATTCAAGTATGAAACTTACCATGGGCACGCTGTACAAACATAATACACTAGCGATGAGATTAGAACTTAACAAGTGAGGATTACTCAATATTCCGAGCACAGGAGGGGAGCCAACACAGCTCTCATTCAATTGAAACCGCTCCTCTCTCCCATTGACCAATGACAATGATGCATCGAGTGCAGCTCTCATTTTGGCACAACTATCATGGAGATCATATCCCAGAGTCACATTGGGTAGTAGGCTGGTGTTCTTGTTGATCTCATTAATGGCAAAGATCATGGTCTGGGCCTCCCTGAACCGCTTAAGGGAAAACCTAACACACAAAAGTCCACTGTAGGCCTAATCTTGAATATTTATCTTTGTAGAGATACACAACATATTATCTATCAAAACAAGTTCCCCGTTCTCTTGCTTGCCATTTGTGATACTCACTCTTTGCAATAGGTTTCCTGCTTTGGCTTGGAGGTGTAAGACAAATCACCTAGCTGTGGTATCTCGCTGTGGACTGAAAATGAACCACCCAGAACAAAGTCCCCAGCCTT
This sequence comes from Gymnoscopelus braueri, assembly GCF_963280865.1. Lineage (NCBI taxonomy): Eukaryota > Metazoa > Chordata > Actinopteri > Myctophiformes > Myctophidae > Gymnoscopelus > Gymnoscopelus braueri. The sequence goes on along the minus strand of NC_137612.1, from coordinate 51,657,799 downwards.
GTAAAATCTGTTGAGATGAAACTGTGCCTGTAACTCACAAGAAGAGGAAGGTGAGGAAGACAAAGCAGAGAATGAAGAGAACAATATCAAGATCAAGTACAAGTATGAAAGCAGGTGTATGTCTGGAGAAGCCCTCATGACTGCCCTCCTCTTTCTAACCCCCTCTCCCCTTTTCTAAATCCTTTGTCCAGTTGCTGTTTTATACACAGTGCTGTGCCATCCCCTGTGCCAACGCATCCGTGCTGTGCCATCCCTAGCTTAGGCAACGTATGCCCCTACGTAATCTTCCACAACACCCATCTGGGCCGAGGCAGAATATGGGCAGGACTTACCACACAGTAACATTCCTTTCATATCAAAATTGTGTGTGTGTGTGTGTGTGTGTGTGTGTGTGTGTGTGTGTGTGTGTGTGTGTGTGTGTGTGTGTGTGTGTGTGTGTGTGTGTGTGTGTGTGTGTGTGTGTGTGTGTGTGTGCGTGCGTGCGTGCGTGCGTGCGTGCGTGCGTGCGTGCGTGCGTGCGTGTGTGTGTGCACGTGCACGCGTGTGTACGTGTGTGTGCCGTCATGGGGCGGACTGGCCATTTGGCATACCGGGCATATTCCCGGTGGGCCACCCCAAAAAAAAATGTTACAAATATTTTTGCTCCCGTTTTAGGATTATTACGGACATTTCCGGGTCGCGCGGCCCAATTATTGGTTACGTTAACGTTTGGGCTGGGATGCTTTCCAGCAGTGTCGTGATTTACACAGGGTCGCTGGGTTAAAACAGTGAAACAACCCCCCTCCCGTTGACAAAACGGTCCGGGGGGTGGTGGGCCGGTTCGGACCAAAATGCCAGGGCTGAATTTTGGTCCCAGTCCGCCCCTGTGTGCCGTAATGTGCACTATTTTGCCAACTAGTCACCCACTGATTTTAGAAAATGATTTATATTAAAAAATAATAGTAACAATCACGTGTGGTCATAATGTTTGTTTGATTTTCTGACTGTTAGTGTTTTCCCATGATGCTTTTAGGGCAGAGTGGAATTGCCTGCATGTTTTGATCTGTGGGTGTATGCAATCTCACTCTAGCCCCAGAATTCACTCTGTTCATGCCCACTAGATGGTACTATTGAACTGGACCATTAATGAGGTTCAGGCCCCTGTCATGTGGTGGTGAGTGAGATCACAGGCAGGCCCAAATTGGGCCTGTCATCCACAACCACTCCAGCACATGATCCATGTGTCAACACCCTGTACCCTCTTTTCAAATACAATAGGTCAAAGTTCAAGTTTTTGATCATTATCAATAACAGAAAGTGCTACCCAATATTATACAAATATGATTTAATTATTCTAATATAATGTTGCGTAATACATATAAATCTGCTAAAAGTGAAACTGTACAATATACTTATTATTAATATTACAAATTACAATGAAGTAAATTGATGGTACAAACGGTTTAATCCCACCGGTCACATTTCTAGGAGCTCTAAAGGTGTTTTTGGCTCTGGGTTACAAATTCAACTCGAAACAAAAGATTGCCTGTATTTAAATGTGACAGTGTCATGTGACTAGTGTGAAAGGTCACAGAACCAGGTCAGTTTATTTCCAGCTTGCACCTCTGGAGGAAAATGTCTTCCTCAAACTTCCTTCTACTAAATTAATTAATTAAAACACCTTAATTAACAGATAGAACTATGATATTATGTACATACATTCTTTAAAGGGTCTACTATTGATATCATTTAATAATTATATTCATGCATATTTTGTTCAGAAGGGGACAGGGGTGTAAATATATGAATGGTCACAACTGCATCCGGTAGTCAGTGGTGTAAATTAACATTTACTCAAGTACTGTACTTTACTTTACTGGAGTATTTCAAATTATCAGTACTTTTACTTCTACTCCACTACATCTCAGAGGCAAATATGGTACTTTTACTCCACTGCAATTATGTGAAAACTTTAGTTAATAATTACTTTGCAGATATAAATGATTACATTATAAAACATACATTAACCACTTCAGCCTTATTTTACACCTAGGCTATTTTTGAAAATAGCCGATCTACAACTCACAACGCGTCGCGATGAGACGCGTTGTGAGCTTGTACTGTAGATCTGCTATTTTCAAACATTTTAGTACTTTTACTTTTGGTACTTTAAGTATATTTTGATACCAATACTTTTGTACTTTTACTCAAGTAAATGTTTAATTCCAGACTCTTACTTGTAATAGAGTACTTTTACATTGCAGTATTGATACTTTTACTTAAGTAAAACATGTGGGTACTTTTTCCACCACTGCCGGTAGTATAACACAGTGTTTAAAAACACAGGTTGTGGCTGTTATCCTATGTTTGTTTTTTACAGTTTAAAACTATTAGATGTTACATAACCCCCAAGTACTGTTTGCAACATCACAATATCAAAAACTGTCAAGGCATTTTGCGAGCGATGGCTCTTTGCAGGCTTTGCTGCACAGTGTTGTGTGCACTGGTTTTCCATAATGCTTCATGCACTGTGAGGAGTGACACAGTCCGGCAGGAAGCAAATATCTCCAATGAAGAGGGCTGATCTTACATCTCTTCAGTCTGGTTTCATTTGGTCTTTGAATTGCTTCTTCTGCCCACCAGCTGGTCAGCGTGTAGCTGGCCGTCATAGAGGACTTTGCGTGGGTGTCTGTGACAGGCCATGCTAGTAACTCAGGCCCAAGACACCTGAGTTGATGGTGGTTCAGGTTAGACTCCACACTGCAACTGCCTGCCGGTTCCAGCACCCTGTCCTCCCAAGTGATGCTGATGGTCTTCCAGGGGCATCTCACATGGAAGGCCTCCAGGCTTCTGAGATGACGGCTGTAGATGGGCCATGCCTCACATAGTAATGTGGAGATTCATACTGCCCTGTATATGTATACACTCACTTTGGGTGTGAAGACTGAGGTTGTTGTTCTGGAAAACCTTTCTCCTGTTAGACAACCAAATGATGTTGAGGCTCGTTTGAGTCAGTTTTGGATCTCAAAAGTCATTGTGCAGGTGTCAGATATTATGTTACCCAGAAATATATATATATACTATATATATATATATGTACTATGTACGAAGAGTGGCAAGTTGTTGCCCTTCTGCTGCGAAGGCTGTTGGGTATGTGGCAGGCCAGCACACATCTGACAGATTACTGAGTTTTGGGTGCTGATGGTTAGTCCCATGCTACAGGTACTGTACGTACGTACGCAGTCTATGTACATACATACGTTCATACATACAAACATATATATTCAAACATACATACATACATACATACATACATACAAACATACTGTACATATATTCAAACATACTGTACATGCATACATACCTACTTACATACATACACCCACAGACACGCACACACTCACACACTCACGCACGCATGCACGCAGGCGCGCACTCGCACATATACGCACACGCACACGCACACGCACACACACACACACACACACACACACACACACACACACATACATACATACATGTTATGTTTAGCTCTCTTTATTACTAAGTTAATATACATTAATATTAATATTTTATACCTGACTTTATACCTGACTTTGAAATATAATCTAATTTTCATTTTGTTTTCCATAGAAAAGTAGAAGAAGAAAAAAAGAAAGAATAAAGAAACAGGCAATGTCATCCTTGTGTTCCCAAGAGGAACAGGTTGTTTGTGAGCTCCAGCACCTGGAAAATTACCAGTGAGTCTCTAAAAATGTCACTCAACAAGAGAATGATGCAATCTCTCTGCTTTAGTTTGAAAAACTGGGAGGATTTCAACTATTAGTTGAAAAAAGAAAAGTGCAATGCAGAACCAATCAAAAGGTTATAGGGAGGTCCTTCATATTGGGGTGATGTTATGATTGGTTTCTAAAACAGTGGGTGTAGATTTATGTTCTCGCTGGTGTTCTTGCAACTATCTTTCATTCAGAAGTGTCCAGACGCATTGGTAGGCGGACATCTCTGATCGTCTGGCAACACCAGACTATGCCCAGGTGGTTACAAATGAATGAGCAGTTCAAAGCCAGGTTTGTTTTTCCCAGTGATGACATCTGGCCCAGGGGTGATGAAATAGTGGTTCAACAGGTGCAATGTTGGAAGATAATTAATTTTCATCTCCAATGAGACAATTGAGTCTAACCGTAACCCTTCAAAACATCAATTAAAGGACACAGGGGGTGGCATATTTACAACTACTGTAAGTCTACTGTAGTACAGTAATACAGACAGAGATGGACAACATCCAAAATGGTTGTCAATACAAAATACCCAAAATGTAGATGTATCAAAATAAACTACAGTATTGTAAGACTGGTGGGCTTCAGATCATTCTTGTATTTTTGACACAGCAAACCAGACACATGAGGAAATGGAGAGGGGGCGAAACCACAACTACCCCTCTCTACCATGCTGATGTGACACATACACATTGATTACAACACATAACACATGAACCTCATGACAGATTCAACCCTATAAACACATTGCATTTAAAATACTAAATAAAAGAATAGCACATTATGCATAACAGACAAAGCACGCCAAGGCAGACCTTCCCTCCACCACCAACAGCCCCGGACACTACACAATCCCCACCTGAGATGTTCTACTGACTCCAGTAACCCACTCACCCAACACAAAGTCCACCTGAGATGTTCTACTGACCCCAGTAACCCACTCACCCAACACAAAGTCCACCTGAGATGTTCTACTGACCCCAGTAACCCACTCACCCAACACAAAGTTCACCTGAGATGTTCTACTGACCCCACTAACCCACTCCCCCTACGAATTAAGTTGAACAGCTCTCTTGTTTCTCTTGGGCCCGGAGGCTCAGGGTCGCATGGTGTGGACATGCTCTCTGTCTCCTCCCGGTTCTCTTCCTCTCAAATGGGTCAAGTGGCCACACCCGTGCTTTCAATGGAAACTTCTCACATCAGTACTCACAGGACCATTTTGGGTGCCATTGTCAGCATGAACATGCTGGGTGTCACAGCCAAAAAGGTTCTGAATAGGTCAATAGGTCAATTAAACTAATGCAGTCTCTATGCACTCGTCTCTAGGTTATAAAGAGCAATCTCCTGCAGTGAATCTGAGGACTCACCTCTTACTTGCCGTAGCACTTGCCCTAGCCTTGATGACCTTGGAAGCTTATGCAAAGGCTAAAATGCAATTTAGATAGCATGTAGACTAGCCAGGTTCACTTGTTGACCTGGCATCCTATAGTGTGTATAGTTCCTATATCTATTTCCTAGATTACAATTTCTATGCATTTGATGTGTTACCTCGTATTTACCTGCTTACTGTAAGTCGCTCTGGAATAAAAGCATCTGCTAAACACCTAAATTGTAAATTGTTGTGGCTGTGACCGACCACATCAAACATGAGGTGGACGCGGGCAAATACTGCGGCATGGTCATGCTAGACCTCCAAAAGGTATTTGACACTGTAAACCACTCTATACTGATTGATAAGCTGAAAGCAATCGGTTTTGATAGCACATCAGTGAACTGGATGCAATCCTATCTGGAGAGGAGAGAACAGGTGGTGGAGGTGAACAGAACCCTGTCCTCGCCTGTCCTTCATATATTTCCTTTGCCCCCCCTGGTGGGAGAGGCAAAAATCACCTATGCATGCAGTTGCGTTTGGTGATTGCGTTTTTCTTAATTCGGTTGTGTATATTCCTTAATTAGTTGTGTCAAATTTAGGCTAACACATACCTCCTTAAAATTACTGGAGGATTGGGATAGCCAGGCTGAATTTAGATCTCCAGTCACTAAAAGTTCAGAATGGGCATAACCCGAGAGAATGTGTGACAATTTTTCTATAGCGCTCGGTGGAGCATGTGGGGGGCGATATATGCCTGCTATTACAACATTTGTTTGGCCCAAATCTATTCTAATGATGAGACATTCAATTTTATTTGGAACAGACGGTGAAAGCAAAATATTTACACTAATTGTGGATTTTACATAAATAGCTACCCCACCTATCTTATTTTGGCTTCTGTCACATCTAAAAGCACTGTACCCATCTAATGTTATTTGACTGTCTGTGACATGACTTTTTAGCCATGATTCAGTCAAAATGTGGTCCGAGCCCATTAAAATCACTACCCGTTTTTATAGTGGAACCTAAGAGGTAGGAACTGGGACCCGGAGAGCATCATTCTTTTTTTCTTTTATTTTTTAACTTTTTATCCCACGATTTTGTAACCCATATTTTTTCACCCAGTGCCAATTGCCTATGTAATCCTGGGTGCTACTCTCCCTCTGCCAGCCTAGGGAGAGCCCAAGCTGAAGCTCATGCCTCCTTCAATGCATGAGGAGCAAGCAGGCTGCTTCTTATCACCCGACAGGGGGGAGGTTCCCTGGTTAGACGTAGTGCGTGGAAGGAACACGTTATTCCAACCAGTTCCTTTCCCCTCCATCAGGTGCGCTGCTGACCAGGGGGAGGCAGTATAGTGACCAGGATTACTGCATGTTTTTGTGAGGGTACCTACCCTAAGAGACACGGGGAGAACATGCAAACTCCACACAGAGTAGGCCCTTTCGCCAACCCCACCCAGGGTATGGGCACTGATGACGCGGAGGAGAGAACACGCCCCCAGCGCCCACAGCGTCCCCGGCGGGAATCGAACCCAGGACCTTCTAGCTGTCAGGCGACAGCGCTACCGACTGCACCATCGTGCCCCAAGAGAGCATCATTCTTTGACGGACTGGTCACTTCCAGTATCAACAGCAACGGGAGGTAGAGCCTGTTGTTTACCTTTACCGTGCGCCGTTCCTGTCTGGATGTGGACGATCTTATATTCTAAGTGGTCGGTTAGCATACTAGCACCCGCTTTATTTGGGTGAAGACCATCCTTAAACAGGTTCCCTCTTTCCCAGAATATGTTAAAATTGACAATAAAATGGATACCCAGAGCATCACAGGCTGAGGACAGCCAGTTGTTCAGGCTAATCAGCCTGCTGAAGCGCTCTACTCCATGGCCATGTGTGGGAATTTGCATTCCAGTGATTTAAGGATACCAAGCAACTGGTCAGGCTACTGCTTGGCCTCACACCTACAACTTAACTTGCAATGGGCCTGGACTGGTCAACAAGATACACTACACCACAAAGTCACCTGTTAAACTACTTCAAAAACGTTAAAGACGTCCACAACACCAGAGGGAGCTCCACAAATCCCGTTCAACCCAGATTCGGCTCAAATTTGCTCTACTGCTATACCACCAAAATGTGGAATGCCCTACTAACAGTCATAAAAAAGTGTGACTCCTGGCTCGGACCTCCGGCCTGGCGGTCTCGGCACCTAGGCTCCAATGTAGCATGACAGTGCATTGCAGGGTCGAGTCCCGTTCCCGACCATCTTTACTGCATGTCTCTTCCCATCTCTCTCTCCTTGTTTCCTGTCCATCTCCACTATACTTATAATTAAAGGCAGAAAAGCCCTAAAAAATATCTTCAAGGGAAAAAAAGTTGGACTCCTTACTCTCCTTCAAAACCGCTCTAAAAGAGCATTTACAGGTGGCTGCAATTCGTAACTAGCCCCTGTAAAAAGTATAAGCCTATCACCAGAAATGCCTCCCCCCCACCCCCCAACTGTTTACTCTAGCAGCAACTAGAATACACACGCGCCACTGTCATCTATATAACGCCTACGGGCCGCTGGCTGGATGGGGGGTGAAGCCCATATCCCCCATCAGAAGGAGGATGTGGCCTGGTACCGACATCGCAGACGGGACGAGGATGCTGAAGGTCAGATTTACGGACACTGTGAAATAAGTGTCTGTAACCTGTGGCAGAGTCAATGGAGGGACAGGAGGAGGGCCAAAGTGCGGAAGATGAAGACAACGGTGAGATGGATTGGAGGTATGGAGGTATGAGAATCCCGAGAAGAGAGAATTTACAAGAAGGCAGATGAGGGATGGTATTGAAACAGAGTAGGATAGATTTGGTGTTGGTGCATGGGGAGATTATTGATTGTGAATGTTTATGACTTCACTCCACTACATTTCAAAGACAAATATTGTACTTTTGACTCCACCACAATTAACCACTTAGGCCATATTTCGAATATAGCAAAAAAATAGCAGAACTACTCTAGTCAATGTGATGCGTTGTCACATTGACACATTGTGAGGCAGTGAGCATGACAAAATACTACATCATCATACTGTACTGTATTGTGCAGCAGCAGCAGCACTAACTTATTGGCTGCTGCTGAGAAATGTCACTTCTAACCTTTAGTAGGCCTAGTCGAGCCTAAGTACAATAAACACACTCAGGCCACTGTCATATAACACATAACACATGTCACTGTTGCTTACGGCCATACCACCCTGAACACGCCCGTTGACCGATCTCGTCCAATTTCGGAAGCTAAGCAGAGTCGGACCTGGTTAGTAGTAGGCCTACTTGGATGGGAGACCGCCTGGGAATACTAGGCACTGTAAGCTTTTTTTCATTTGGCAGACTGAATGAGCAATGTGGTCATTTATGAATGGCCATGACAAAATACTGCATCATAGGCCTAGCCTACTGTATGTGCAGCAGCAGCACTCACTTATTGGCTGCTGCTGAGAAATGAAGTGCTAATTTAGGTCTGATAAATCAACTGGTCAAATCAAACTTGACATTATTTCCAACCACTTGCCTTTTTCTTTTCTTTTTGTAAAAAACTGCGAATTTAATGCTGCGAATTTAATGCAAGGTTTAGGTGCCCACTGTTCATGTATCCTTTCTATTCACCATCACCGGAGCGCACATACAGTACAGTATTCACTTTTATACCACCAGAGGGCGTAATATCTAAGTGATATTTTTTGGTTAAAACAAAAAGTATTTTGTTAAAAGGTTAAAGCACTATATTCTGATAGTAATCATTGCTATAGGGTGTTTGTTCAGTAACAGGAGTCTCAATGTCTCTCCAGCTCTTTAATAAACAGAAAATACATTTTCCGGTAGGTGTCAAAATCTCAGCCAATCAGGTGAAAGTACCCATTTTTAAGCTTCATTTTTATAGCGTTCCAGTTCCAATTTTGCCTGCTCATTTCTTAGTGTCATCACTTCCAATTCCACTTGTTTAATCTATATCCTGATTGAGTTCTCTATCCTGAGTGATTGGATAAAATTGGAAATGAAACTGAAACGAAAATGCATTTTCTGTTTTATAAAGAGCTGGAGAGACAAGGAGACTCCTTTTACTGAACACTCTATAGCAATGAGTACTATCAGAATATAGAGCTATTTAACACTTATTTTGACCAAAGAAAATCACTTACCCTACCTTTAAGTAATCAAAAGTAGGCCTATCAATTACAAATCATGAATCCCTAATGTACTTTTTTCCTTCCTAGAAATATAGTGGTCAAGATTTAGTGGAGTGAAGTAAGTATCCCCTCAAAAGAAATACTCAAGTAAAGTGCAGAAATTAGGATACTAAAAAAATGATTTAAGTAGGCTACAGAACTCAATTAAATGTACTTTGTTACTATCCACCGTTGCATATAGCTCTATTGGGACATTTTATTTTAGGCAGAGTAGGCCTATTTCAAATAGTATGTCTACTGTTACTAAAATGGTATTATTTATTTATAATTATTCCTGAATATACTGAGGAGGTATCCATGCTTCTGCCACAGGCCTGATTACTTTGTCGTATGATGACGTCGTTTGCCGAAAAATAGCTGATTTACAAGCTCACAAGGCTTTGCATTATGACACGCATTGTGAGCGTGTAGCTCGGTTATTTTCTGCGTGCAACACCTTTGTACGACGGAGCATGATGACTTAACCAACAGTCATAGCAATACTGGATTACACAACCCTGATTATTCTATGTGGAGCCCTGTCAGATAAGTGTATAAAACGCTCCATCACAATTTTAGTGTTGTTCTACTTTCGTCTAGCCTTATGCCTTTTTCATGCCTTGTTTTAGTTATCATTACAATGTTGACGAATGCTTTGAAAAGCACCATACAAACTATACAAATAAAGTATTATTTTTAAATATATGTTTGCTTTATTTACATTACAGTATGTACTTGAAACTGAAGGCAGAGGGAGGGACAGACTTTTCACACTGGTATGGAAATTAAATCATTCTGTGTTGCAAGTAAGCAGTCAACACGATCTGTTGAGCTACCGGAGTGTCCCAAAAGCTCATTCACTTTTATGAATAAATTACCTGAAGAAAAAAAAGAAATGAAAGGAAAAAAAAAAACATTTTAAGACAAAGATATAAGTACATGGGATAGATTAGTCATTCAAAGGAACTATACATCACAGACACACATACAAAGACTTCACTTTATTTGCAATTTAAAATTGGGTACAAGATAGAAGTAAATAATTCAACCTGCCTGAATATTGTTGTATATGACCCGGATAATTTGATTCAAGACAAAATGATTTAATGACAAAACATTAAGACAGTTAAGGGGTATATTTGAACAGAATATCAAAATAAACATGGATGCTTAAGGATTTGACACAACATAACATAAAAAGTCAAAGTTTTCCCAACTGGAGCTACTAATAGCTCTCTAAAATACATCACAACGCTTTAGTTTCCAGAGATGTCAAGAATCAAGAGGGTTTCTTGATTTTGTTTTAAATGTGTAGATCAATACCTACAGTTGGATGATACATAAAAGATACCCATCTTTAATACACACACCGAGTTGGGAAACAAATGCCATCACTGTTCAGATTTTAGAATGCACTCTCGTATGCCTTTTTTATACTTTGTTAGGTGACCGTGTCATACACTTATAATACAGCTAAACTACAAGCTCACAAGAGCTTGTAGATTAGCTATTTTCCGTGCGGGACACCAGCGTGCAACTAAGTATAGATGAGGCTTTAGCTCTCTAGACGTTTTGTGCAATGACAGAGCACAGACTAATGGGGGTGCTCAGGCTCTGCTTTTCTTGCATTTCATGCTGAAGCTTGGAACATAGAGCTTTCACCGTGTGCAGAGATGGTGTTTTTTTTGGAGTTTTATCAGATCAGCAACTTATGGGGAGGGGTATAAAGCAGAATCTTGCCTTTGATTCTTTATTAGCAAGAAGAAGGATATTATTGGAGTGGAAATAAACACTGGCCCCTAAAGCATCTATATGGCTTAAAGACCTCATGATGTATCTAAATTTGGAGAAAATAAAATTCAATCCGGGGGATCAACGGGAAAAATTGATCAGGTATGGGGCCCTATGATTAAACATATAACTAAATTAAAGACGCTACAGAACAAATAAAACAACTACCACCATCGATACGTTGACAAGCTCTAGGTTAACACATGTTTAGTTTTTTTGTATACACACAATATGTACCATGAAGTAGTACCAGGAGGAATAGCAAGGGAAATCATAATTACTATATGAATTGAATATTTTTTTAATATTATAAAGTTTTTTTCTTTTGAGTTATGTAATTGTCTGTATGTTGCATGTTGTATGTTGGACCCGGGGTGGGATGTAGATGTAAGGGCACAAAAAAAAGTACTTTTGACATCCTATGGCTATTGGATACCTTTGTATTTGTCAAAAGAAAGAAATACAAATGAAAAGAAAATAGCAGATCCACAAGCTTACAACGCGTCACGTGGAACGCGTTGTAAGCTTAGATCTGCTATTTTCAGCTAAGTTATTTAATGTAGAGCGAAAACAGAATTGACACTAACAGAGCCCTGAGGGACTCCGCTCAACCATATGGGGTTTAAGTGGCTAATGATATTAGGTTTTGCAGTTACATTTTGGATGATAATTTTGTAAGATACAAAATGTGTTACTGAAATATAGTATGGAATTAAATGTACTGTATTTCCCAAACTGAAATTATTGAAATTATTGAATTAAACACATCAAAGCAGATCATTTGACATCACAGTTTTATTTAAAGTTAAATGAATGGTTGATTAATGGTTGAAACATACAGTTCGCATCAATTCAGGAAATGCTATTAAAGTGAACTGACTGAAAAATCTTAAAGTTGCAACATTCTAAACATTCTAATTTACCAACTTGTCTGCATGATAGATAATAGATGTTGGCATCTCTGACTGGATTACTGCTTTTACTTTAATCTGATAGAAAACATATCTATAACTGATAATGTTTTCAGAAATCAAGGATGTATTGTTATAAAATACACACAGAAAAAAATGATCATAATTGAATTTCTGCTTCTATGTCTTCGTGGCACCGCGACCCATGATGGACTTCTTAGTGTTTCTCTCAGGTTGCAAAGGCATTATATAACACTTTGGTCCAAACAGTACCATCAAAAGGCCAAAACTAGATGCTAAAATAGCAAATACCTCCACTACATCTGCATATTTGCCTGGAGAGCTGATATATGCTGGGATGAAGGCTATCCACACGGCACAGAAGATCAACATGCTGAAAGTGATTAACTTGGCTTCATTGAAGTTGTCTGGAAGATTTCTTGCCATGAATGCTAGGACGAAGCTGAGGAGTGCCAGTAAACCAATATAACCTAGTAACACTGCAAAACCAACTGTTGATCCGACTTCACACTCATAGACAACCCTATCACTGTGGTATTCTGTGTTTTTATGAGGAGTTGGTGAGGCAGACACAAGCCAGGCTGTGCAGATTATTGCCTGGATGGAAGTAAGAACCAGAACTGTTCCTCTCTGCTGTATGGCACCAAACCACTTCATAATGTCTGCACCCCCAGGCTTGGAGGCCCTGAACACAGCCAACACCACCATAGTCTTTACCAGGATACAGGAGACACACAGCACAAAGCTGATCCCAAATATTGCATGCCTCAGCTGACAAGTCCAGAGTCTGGGACGGCCAATGAACAGAAGTGAACACAGGAAACACAGTTTGAGTGACAGCAAAAGTTGGAAGCTGAGTTCTGAGTTGTTGGCACGTACCATGGGTGTGTCTCTATGATAGATGAAGATTCCCAGGACAATGGCACCGGTAAGTGTGCCTAGCAATGAGATGGTTGTCAAGGAGATACCCAGGGCCTCATGGTAGGAGAGGAACTCGATGCTCTTAGGGACACAGTGGTCACGCTGGGGATTGGACCAGAGGTCCTCTGGACAACTGGTGCACTCTTTAGAGTCTAAAAACAAGATATGACACAGTCATATTATACCAGGTTGATTATTTTTCTCACTAAACGTGGCAACGTTTTTAGATCCGATATTCTGAGAGGACATTGAGCAACAGCGCCACTTACCATAGAGTACATACAGTGGCCGAACACAGTATTGTGGGTTGTCTTTAGATCCCATATTCTGAGAGTACATTGAGCCCTCATTGGCTAAAAAAACAGCCAATGAGGAAAAAGTCACGACTAGCTGAAGTGTATCTATAGACCAGGTCTGCAACCTGGTATAAAGATGGCATTAATGGGACAGACAAGTAAAGTATCATACTAAAGATAACCTACATTGCTACATCCTACTATATCCTACTATAATACTATTATACTATCCTACTATAAATGTGGAAACATCTGTCCTTATGTCTGTCTGTCTGTCTGTCTGTCTGTCTGTCTGTCTGTCTGTCTGTCTGTCTGTCTGTCTGTCTGTCTGTCTGTCTGTCTGTCTGTCTGTCTGTCTGTCTGTCTGTCTGTCTGTCTGTCTGTCTGTCTTCCTTCATCCATTTTTCTCCTCATTGAGTTGGGCATTGACTGGGAATGAATGGATATGTGATGCCTTTGTTTCCAAGTTGTCAACTCCAACTACGGAACAAAATTTGTTTTAGTTTGAGTTTAGTCTTAGTTCTTAGTCTTTTTGGGGGGTTCTATGGCCTCCTTTCTACAAAAGAAAAGTAAAAAAAAACACACATAGGTTTATTTGTGGTCAGGGATGATGTGTGCACTCAAACGGTACTCTGATGCTCCCTGACAATGACGTAATTGTCGGGGCTAATCCCACCCACCGGGGAGAGACTTAAACAATTATGCCCAGCATATATTTTTTAATTTGTTTGCCAGTTTCGCGATTCATTTGTCTTTTTATTAGTTTGTTTAATCGTAGCAAAATTCTTTCTTACATAAGCAATATTCTCTACGCACATCAGTCATATTGGAAAGAACTTGGGCCTCTTCCTTACTTCCTTCACAGGCGTTACCAATTATAGTAAATTAACGCTCTGTTCCATTCTGGTCAAACAGAATCAGGGTGCTGATATTGTGCATGTTGGCTCACTGGAAACACCCTGCTACACCAGTGGGTCTCAAAGTGGGGTCCAGGTACCCTCATGGTTCCTTGAGGGGGATCCAATTGGCCCCTTACGGGTGTGTAACTCTGAGAATTATGGCGGTCCTTGAAATTAAAACAAGTTTGAGAACCACTGTGCTACAATAAATGGAACAGCCTTAATAAGTATAATTGGTAAGACCTGTGAAGGAAGTAATTAATAGGCCCAATTTCTATGCTTTGAGCCCATTATTATAACCAGCACCACTGAGAAGCACTTTGTTCATCTATAATGATGACACTAAGAGAAATGACGGTGAAAGAAGGGACTAGCGTAAGTGGCAACAGTTTTGTGTCAACATAGATTGGGATCAATTCGCTTTGCAGCTTGCAGTTCCTGTTTACGGAAAAGGCTCCTGTGTTACCATGTATGTGTGAATGGAAAATACTAGATATAGTAGACGGGCTTTAGATCGGATCTGTGCTCTGAACAGTAAATAGAAACCAAGCTTTCCAACATTACTGTTGATGTAAGGCTAGTGGCAACAGCTTCATACCGTCGGTATGAAGCGTGGAATTTAGCCTGGGGGGGAACATTTGGTAGGAAAAATTAACAAATAACTGATGGTAATTTCACTGATTCAGTCGCATTCTTTGAGCCATAACACCTAGGGTTAGACACCAAAACTACCTTTCTAGGTTTAGTAGTAATAGAGATATAGCAATTTTAAGCTGCCAACTTGGACACCATCTTGAATATGACGCCTTTCCGGATGTTACATTTTTCATATATTAACCAGTCTATAACATTTCCACTCTACTGACCTGCTCGAGGTGCCTACAATGACATATAAAAAATACGGTGAAGCAGCATTCTGCTTTTACGGACCGACAGTGTGGAATAAACTCCCATTACACTTAAGACAGGCAGCCTCTGTCGATAGCTTTAAAGCACAGCTCAAGACCTATTACTTCACTCACTTGCTTTTAGCTGATTCTTTGGTTGATTTTTAATTCCTCACTGTATTGCCTATTTTAATGTTGTTTTATGCCTTTGCTTTTATTTTATTTTATTTTATTTTTGTTTGCTTTATTGTTAAATTGGTTCTAACTGTAATTGTATTCTTGCTCTGTAAAGCACTTTGAGCTGCATTTCATGTCATGAAAGGTGCTATACAAATAAAGTTTATTATTATTATTATTATTATTATTATTACTGGATGGCGGCCATCTTGGATTTATGGGTCAAAATTATGTTACAATACAAAACTATATGAAATAAATAGGAATCCTCATGGTCGACTTATATGAAAAAGTGTCTTCATACATGACTCTTGGTGCTCTGGTTCAGAAGTTACATTTTCACGATGGCACCAGGGGCCATTTTGGATTTGCCGCCTTTTTAAATCAATAATCAATACATCTTAGCTAGAGAATGGTCCCGGAATTGAAGTTTCCACTATACAATATGGATTCACCTGCTATGTTACGTATGAAATGGCTCAGACCAAATGTAGGCTACTGTGCTCCGAGGTTTTGGGTCACAATGAAGAGGTATTACACCAAACATCCAAATCACATTGATAAACCAGCAGAGTTTGCGTGATTGTTCAGTGCGTGTATGTATCTAGATCGGTGAGTTGTAAAGGAGGGGGGTCTCAAGATCTATGTTGGGAGTTGCAGGCCAAAAAGGTTGAGTATGAGAACCACTGGTCACTCTAGTCTGGGACAGTTGCAACGTGCTTCATGCTGAATGGCAGCATTGGGTTCAGAGAATCTATGTTGTTTGTGTGTTCTTTGCATCTAACAATGATCTATATGCAATGTAATCTATTTGATGTAAATGCATGCCCGGCGAGTGGCCGAATATTGTAGTAATCGTTATTAATAGTGTTATAAAATAATATCATGCTTACAAGAACATGGGTGCCAGATGAAAGTGAAAGTTGCAGTCCCTAGTCTCTAGTCTGCATGTAGTTTGGGTGTGAATATCCCCTGGTATGCACTAATGTAAACCAACCTGTCTGATTGCTGATCTCTCCCTCAGAACAAGCAATGCATTCAAAGCAGCAGACAGGTTCTCCTTTCCTTAAGGCCCTCCAGGTTCCAGGAGAACAGCTCTCACTGCACACTGACCGAACAGGCTACAGAGTAAAGTAACCATAGTCAATTTCAGTCTTAAACTAAATTATATTCGCATCAAGAGTTCAACATTAGCATTTCAGAGAGCGGAAGTGACCTTTTTGGATTCAAAGTTCCAGAAGATTTTGTCTTCATCAAGGATGAATTCTTTATCTCCAGAGGCTGTCTCCTTGAACACACCTACAGTCTGAACCTTTACACTTCCATCAGGGAGCCACACCCAATTCACAATATCCCAGATTGATAAAGCATAACCATTCTCATCAAATGATACTTGATCCCCAAATGATGTGGTGAAGTTGACCTTTTCCAGGTAATACGCAAGCTAGAAATGGTGATGAGCAAAATTATGAGTTATGAGTGTGTGTACACACACAAAATAATTGATTCTCCTGTATACAATATACACTATACTTACTTACGTGTGTGTGTGTGTGTGTGTGTGTGTGTGTGTGTGTGTGTGTGTGTGTGTGTGTGTGTGTGTGTGTGTGTGTGTGTGTGTGTGTGTGTGTGTGTGTGTGTGTGTGTGTGTGCGTGCGTGTGCGTGTGTGTGTGTGTCTTTGTTTTAATCAACAAATATCACAATGCCTTTAATTCGTTTTTAGCATGAATACATGTCTTTCATGTATTTCACACGTCTTTCCTCGTCATAATAAGTACCCCCCCCCCTCCCCCCCAGCTTTTCACAATTTCATATTTACATAATATTCAAAATTTGAGTCCAACTAAAAACATTCACAGAAACTGTGAATTCATACCACACCTGCCATGGTTGTATTGTATGCAAACTGGCACAGCTGTGCCCAATGAAAGGCCCGTTTCCTGGCACACATTGTAACATGTCATGGAGGGCATGGGCCAGAGCATACACAGACTTGTACACATTATACTCTGTCCTTATTGTTGACATATCCAAAATGTGTCCAACAGGATTGACTTGAATTTTTAGGTCCTCTTGTCCAGTACAAATCGGGAACCCCCACCATGGTGGAAGGGGTGCAAATGTACACCCAAAAGTAAACTCCCAAAACTCCCTCACCTGAAAAAACACCATGAAGTCTTAAGCATAAATAAAATACAATGTGAATTACTTTAGAACACACAGTTTGAAATTGGAGCTTAAATACTAAATGAAACAAAAGACTCACTAAGATGTTGTAAGGATTGTAAGGATGTATTTTTGACAAGAAGTCCTTTAAACCTGGTATCTCTGCATGGTGCAAGGCTGTACCCAGGAGGCTTGTCATGACAGGCATGTACTGGGGTCTCAGGAGATGTTCCTCTGTTGTCGTGGTCATATCGGTTATCCATTGCAGACCTGTCACGTTCTGCTTTACCAGCTGTTGTGTTGAACAAAATATATTGGAGTATCATTGCTAATACTTTTCATTGGTTAAATAAAAATATTTATAAAACCCACAGACAAACGTTATAATAATTAGGTAGCCTATTGAGATGTGTGAATGGTATGATTATCTGTTCGCTTATTGTGCAGAGAATTAACCTACTTACGAGACCCAAAGCAAAAGAAAAATAAGAAAAGGTCAGTGTAAAAAAAAAAAAAAAAAAAAAAAAAAACAATAATACACAATTACAAAATGATGAACCTAGAGAGTTGACTTGAATTGCAATTTAAAACTAGAAAAAGTGCTCCTCGGAGCACAGGTCTCCGCCAGGTCAGGTAGGTTATTGTGGCCTCCTGGTGGCGCTATAATAGGCCAATGTGAAAAGGGTGGCATTTCTTCCTCGGCCTAGTGGGAATGTGCATGCATTCATGATTTGAGGCATTTTGTTCCAAACATGTGTTTTGCTAAAGTAGACCTGCTGGTGGCGCTATAACAGGGCAATGTGAAAAGGGTGGCATTTCTTCCGCGGCCTAGTGGGAATGTGCGTGCAAACTTTCAGGGAAATCGCACGCCGCGTTCATGATTTGAGACATTTTGTTCAAAACGGACCAATCCAGCAAACTTTGGAAGCCAACCTTTGCCAATCAGGATGGAATATGAAATATTGGACAGATGCGTCTTGATCACATGACTATAGAGATACTGTGTACCGATTTGCGTGATGTTTGGATAAAATCTGAAGGATTAATATCCAAAAATGTATTTGACATAAGTCGGCCTCCTGGTGGCGCTGTAAAAAGCAGATGTGAAAAATGCAGTACAGATGTTTTTCCTTGGCTTCTAGGGAGTGTGCGTGCAAAGTTTCACGCAGATCGGTGCAGTTATAGTAAAAAATGCAAATCGGCCTGTTATAGCGCCACCATGAGGCTGATTTGAAAAGTTTTAAGTGGCATTTCTTCCTCGGCCTAGTGGGAATGTGCGTGTGCAATTTTATGGAAATGGCAAGCTGCGTTCATGATTTGAGGCAGTTTGTTCAAAACCAATCCTGCAAACTTTGGAAGCCAACCTTAGCCAATGAGGATGGAATATGGGAAATTGAACAGATCCGGGTTGATCACATGACTATAGAGATACTGTGTACCGATTTGCATGACGTTTAGTTTGAAGCTGTAGGAGTAATAGGAAAAAATGGGTTTTGCACACATCGGCCTCCAGGTGGCGCTATAACAGGCCCATGTGAAAAATGTGGGGCAGAGGTTCTGAATTGGCATCCAGGGAGTGGGTGTGCACAGTTTCGCAGCGACCGGGCCAACGGTGCCAGAGATTAGCTGCTAACACACAGACAGGACGGACACACGGACACACACACACACACACACACACGGACGGACAGGGGGCAAAACATACTCTCTCGCCATGCCTTTCGGCCTGGCGGAGACAAAAATGCTTGCCAAAATATTTTACATTCCTTATAAAATGATGAATCCCCAAATTAACTATCATAACTCCAACCTCATTCATGAGTATATCCATATACGATAGAATTAGAACAACAACACGAGCTGTTGATTTCTTTATCACAGTGACAATCCTCTGAATTTCAGCATCGTCAGCGTTCTTGGGCACAGCCTCATGGTATGCGAAACAACCCAACCCAGACCGTTCCAGCGCAAACCAGTCGATTATATAATCATCACTAGTCACCAATCCAACCCATGTCCATCCAAACCGCTGTATAATCTGGAGGAAAGCATGATCCTCCTGATTGATTACAGAATGGGGAAGTGTTATTAATCACATAGTGGTACGTCAGTGAATGAATGAATCACCAGATTCCATAAATAAAAGGAAGTGGTCTAATAATTCTCTTTTGACAGTGACACTGTCAATAATACTGTAGGTCTTTAAAGACTGATCCGCACCAGCAGTAATATACTAGCCTACTTGATATCGACACATCTTAAGAAATTCACCGGAAGTCTGGGACTTGGCATTGTTGAAAAGAAGGAGGGGCACAGGGTCCGCTCAAACGTGGAAAGGTAATCGACCTGCAAAAGGTACAAAACATCTGAAATATGCTCTTTTTTAACAAATGCCCCTTGCAAGCAGAGATTATGAGCATGAGAATACAACAATAAATCTTGTGGGGTAATCATCCAACCCCCCCCCCCCCCTACCCCTCTCTCCCCTGAAAGCATTCAAATAGACTCATTAAATGAGTGTGATATAAGCAGCAGAAAGCCGACAATTCAATTTAAAATTGTAGCCTATCATTTGATTGAGTGATGATAAAAAATTTAAAAAAACTGACAAAGGAATTAACCATCAGACTTTGCAGATTACAGAGAAATTTGAATGACAGAAATATGATCGAAATGCATTTTATATTATTGTTGTAACCTTATATATTGATCACAGAGATAGATTGATAAGGTTTACGGTTACAATATTATACATTTCAAAGAGAAGGTTGTGTGCACATCCCACGCCTGTGTTTAGGAAGAAGAATTAAGGAAGAATCAAGAAAAAGAAGGAGGAAGTCCGCACACTGTTCTCAAGCTCCAAGAAACTCACTTTTTATTTTTGCAACGTTTCGACCTTCTAGGTCTTCATCAGGCAAATGTTATATATTTGCCTGATGAAGACCTAGAAAGTCGAAACGTTGCAAAAATAAAAAGTGAGTTTCTTGGAGCTTGAGAACAGTGTGCGGACTTCCTCCTTCTTTTTCTACAATATTATACATAACATTGTGAATATGGACTCTGGGACATTCAGATTATTTTCACACCAAGCACAATAACTATAACTGTAACAATAACAATAATTATGTGGGAATCCACACTGATGAACATTACATTCTGTAAGTGGTACCAAACAGTAACATCTGCACAGTTCAGCTGTGAGAGCCTGTTTCTGTGTCAGAGCCCTCACGGAGGGGGGGTTGGGAGGTGGGTCAGAGAGAGAGAGAGAGAGAGTGTGAGACAGACAGACACAGAGTGAGACATCAGTGTGTGTGAGAGAGAGAGAGAGAGAGAGAGAGAGAGAGAGAGAGAGAGAGAGAGAGAGAGAGAGAGGGGGGGGGGGAGTGAGACAGACAGACACAGAGAGTGAGAGAGAGAGAGAGAGAGAGAGAGAGAGAGAGAGAGAGAGAGAGAGCTAAAGTGGAGTCTGAAGAAGTGAGTCCTCAGATTATGGCAGAAGATGGGAAGTGAGTCTGCAGTCCTAACTGCAGACAAGTTACAGTAAGTGTACTCAGTGGTGGAAAAAGTACTCAAATGTTTTACTTAAGTAAAAGTATCAATACTGCAATATAGAAATACTCTGTTACAAGTAGAAGTCCGGTATTCAAAATGTACTTGAGTAAAAGTACAAAAGTATTGGTATCAAAATGTACTTAAAGTACCAAAAGTAAAAGTACTAAAATGTTTGAAAATAGCAGATCTACAAGCTCACAACGCGTCTTGTAGATCGGCTATTTTCAAATAGCCTAGGTATAAAATAGGGCTAAAGTGATTAATGTATGTTTTATAACGTAACAATTTATATCTACAAAGTAACAAGTAACTAAAGTTTTCAAATAATTGTAGTGGAGTAAAAGTACAATATTTGCCTCTGAGATGTAGTGGAGTAGAAGTAAAAGTACTAGAAATTGGAAATACTCAAGTAAAAGTACAAATACCTCAACATTGTACTTAAGTACAGTACTTGAGTAAATGTACTTAGTTACTTTCCACCACTGACTGTACTCCTGTAAGAATATTGTTACTTTAAAATGATATTTCTCAAGTAAGAGCAAAAAGTACTTTAAATACTCAAAAGAGTACAGAAATACACAAAAGCTAACGTAAATGAAACAGAGTACATAATACCTACCCAGAGCAGTGATTCAATCAGAAGCGGCACAAACATACAAGGTTTCCTTGGTATGAGGAGATTATCTCCATCTCGGTGGTGCTGAAAGACACATGCATGTGGACTCTGCCACCCACTTCAGTAAGAATGATTTTTAAAACAACATATTTATAGTTATCGTTATAGTTATTGTGCTCGGTGTGAACAGTGCTTACACAGGTGCACTCTGACCATCTGAAAACCTGCTTCACACTCCATGTAAAATCTGCCTGCCCCACTCACATTCTCTGCCTGCAAGCTGCAAGTAAATACACATATGATAAATACACATATTCAAGCTGTAAAAAAAAATATTTTTAGGCTAAATAAATAATCAAAATAAAGCATAATCAAATTGGTGATGGTAAAAGGGATTCAAGTATGAAACTTACCATGGGCATGCTGTACAAACATAATACACTAGCGATGACTTCAGAATTGAGGAAGTGAGGATTACTCAATATTCCGAGCACTGGAGGGGAGCCAACACAGCTCTCATTCAATTGAAACCGCTCCTCTCTCCCATTGACCAATGACAATGATCCATCGAGTGCAGCTCTCATTTTGGCACAACTATCATACAGATCATATCCCAGAGTCACATTGGGTAGTAGGCTGGTGTTCTTGTTGATCTCATTAATGGCAAAGATCATGGTCTGGGCCTCCCTGAACCGCTTAAGGGAAAACCTAACACACAAAAGTCCACTGTAGGCCTAATATTGAATATTTATCTTTGTAGAGATACACAACATAATCTATCAAAACAAGTTCCCGTTCTCTTGCTTGCTATTTGTGATACTCACGCTTTGCAATAGGTTTCCTGCTGTGGCTTGGAGGTGTAAGACAAATCACCTAGCTGTGGTACCTGTTGATGGATTGATAATGAACCACCCAGAACAAAGTCCCCAGCCTTGTAAAATCTGTTGAGATGAAACTGTGCCTTTAACTCACAAGAAGAGGAAGGTGAGGAAGACAAAGCAGAGAATGAAGAGAACAATATCAAGAAGTACGAGTATGAAAGCAGGTGTATGTCTGGAGAAGCCCTCATGACTGCCCTCCTCTTCCTAACCCCCTCCCCCCTTTTCTAAATCCTCTGTCCAGTTGCTAAGTTTTATACACAGTGCTGTGCCATCCCCTGTGCCAACGCATCCGTGCTGTGCCATCCCTAGCTGTGTCAACGTATGCCCCTACGTAATCTTTCACAACACCCATCTGGGCTGAGGCAGAAGTATGGGCAGGACTTACCACACATTAACAATGTATTGGTATTGTTGTGTGTGTGTGTGTGTGTGTGTGTGTGTGTGTGTGTGTGTGTGTGTGTGTGTGTGTGTGTGTGTGTGCGTGCGTGCGTGCGTGCGTGCGTGCGTGCGTGCGTGCGTGCGTGAGTGTGTGTGTGTGTGTGTGCGCACGCACGTCCACGCGTGTGTACGTGTGTGTGCCATAATGTGCATTATTTTGCCTACTAGTCACCCACTGATTTTAGAAGATAATATAATAAAAAAAATAGTAACAATCACGTGTGGCCATAATGTTCGTTTGATGTTCTGACAGTTAGTGTTTTCCCATGATGCTTTTAGGACAGAGTGGAATTGCCTGCATGTTTTGATCTGTGGGTGCATGCAAACACACTCTAGCCCCAGAATTCACTCTGTTGCCCACTAGTTGGTACTATTGAACTGGGGCCTGTTCCTCAAAAGGTGAATTAGAGCTAAAGCCTGGCTTTTCCACCTATCCTGGCTTAATTTAGCCAGGATTAGAGCTGAGTCGGTTCCTCAAAAGGTGAATTATCTTGAAGATTAGTTTATCCAGTTCACCCTGGCTAAGTTTAGCCTTATCCGATTCCTCAAAAGAGAATTGAAGCAAGCCTAGCTTAGTTACCATGGCAATTTAGCTGTGAAGTTAGCCTGGTCAGGAGCAGGCTAACAGCCAAGCTTACTTAATCTAGTGCCTTGTTCTTCAAGTTTTTCCACAGTTAATTCAAAACATGTGTTTGTATATGGACTCATTTTAATGACCCTGCATTCAAATAAAATGAAATAAATACAATAAGATATAATCAAATTAATTACTGAAATAGTGTGTGACCATGAATCATAATCATAATTGTTTCACAATGACTCATGTGATATGTAATTGTCACTCTGTTATAGTTAATATATATATATATATATATATATATATATATATATATATATATATATATATATATATATATATATATATATATATATATATATATATATATATATATATATATATATATATATAAATTATTAGTTAAGGGTTTAAAGGAGCCTCTTTGTAAGTCAATGAGGAGCATATTTTAAATTATCAATTTCTAGTCAATGGAGAAATTCTTTTTTATTTCTTGTCCACCTTTGGAGTTACATCATGATGGCAAGGTAACTACACAACCCAAACCTCTACCAAAGTGGTCTTGCAAATGTGGGGTTATTTATTGCGTGTCTCGTCCCGTCCCGTCCCCCCCCCCGCTCATCCCGTCACGGCCCCCTGTCGCGGTCGACCCGTCCCCCGTCCCCCGTCCCCCGTCCCGTCCCCCGTCCCGTCCCCCGTCCCGTCCCGTCCTGTCCCGTTGTGGCCCCCGTCGCAGTACACCCCCCCCGTCCCCCCCCCCGTTCCCCCCCGTCCCGTTCCCGTTCGTCCCGTTGCCCGTCCGTCTCAAACACACACACACACACACACACACACACACACACACACACACACATACACACACTGTGTGTGCTTGCAATACTTTGCCATGCTTTCTCCCTGGATCTATTTATTGCGGTCGCATTTCCTTTCTTGCTTAAATACATTTTACTTCCTTGTATGATTTCATGAGCTGCTGCAGTGCTGCTATTCAGCCACAGAGGAGAACGCTGCTCTGGTTTTGGACTCCGTGATTGGTCAAGTTCAAGGAATCTGTGCTCGAGTTCATGGTCTTTTATAGAAATACGTCGCCGGCGAATCCCCGCCCATTCAGCCTGGCTTCATTATCCTGGCTGGACACAGCCTGTCTTGACATAGCCTAGCTCGACAAAGTTGCTCCTTTTCAGCCCGGCTTGGCGTCTGAGGAACGGAATAAACGAGGCTTTTCGGACCCGACTTTGTCAAGCCTGGATTTGGCTTAAGGCCAGGCTTTTTTAATTCACCTTTTGAGGAACAGGCCCCTGGACCATTAATGAGGTTCAGGCCCCTGTCCTGTGGTGGTGAGTGAGATCACAGGCAGGCCAAAATTGGGCCCCTCATCCACAACCTTGTTAAGACATGATCCATGTCTTAACACCCTATACCCTCTTTTCAAATACAATAGGTCAAAGTTCAAGTTTTTGATCATTATCAATAACAGAAAGTGCTACCCAATATTATACAAATATGATTGAATTATTCTAGGACCCAAGCTGCCCCGATGGGACTTATTTAGCCGGATTTATGGGGGACTCCGACTACAAGTGGAGAGTTCTGTGTCTGGAAATTCTATCGGTGGAGGACATAGAAGATGTCTATATTTCCGTTCTTATGATAACAGGTTTTTTGCTGATTGGAGCGGGCACTGCACTTGTGTATTGGAAAATTGGCAAGACAGCTGCCCTGGACGGAGCAGAGTTGGGCAGAGCGCTGACTACTCAGACAGGTGTGACCACTGAACTGAAACGCGACACGAATAATATCAGCGAGAAGGTCCTCAAACTGGACGAAAAGTTGGGCACCATCACTGAACTGAAGCGCGACATGGATAACATCAACGAGAGAGTCCACGGGCTGGACATCAATACACTTGAGATCATCGCTGAGCGAGTCACCGCTCTGCGGGGCGATATGACCGCTCTGCGGGGCGATTTGAACATGATTAGAAACAGGCTGGATGGGCCAGGATGAGGAAAGTAGACAAAGTGTCTGCTTCGGATGATTATTAGGATCGATATGGACTCCCCCCCCCACACCTGGACTTTTTCCTCCAGTGACTACAATGTGGAGAATGGTCTTTGAATTGCTTCTTCTGCCCACCAGCTGGTCAGCATGTAGCTGGCCGTCATAGAGGACTTTGCGAGGATGTC
Source organism: Gymnoscopelus braueri (assembly GCF_963280865.1). NCBI lineage: Eukaryota > Metazoa > Chordata > Actinopteri > Myctophiformes > Myctophidae > Gymnoscopelus > Gymnoscopelus braueri. The sequence goes on along the minus strand of NC_137612.1, from coordinate 51,632,148 downwards.
TGTGACAGGCCATGCTAGTAACTCAGGCCCAAGACACCTGAGTTGATGGTGGTTCAGGTTAGACTCCACACTGCAACTGCTTGCCGGTTCCAGCACCCTGGCCTCCCAAGTGATGCTGATGATCTTCCAGGGGCATCTCACATGGAAGGCCTCCAGGCTTCTGAGATGACGGCTGTAGATGGGCCACGCCTCACACCATATAGTAATGTGGAGATGCATACTGCCCTGTATACACTCACTTTGGGTGTGGAGACTGAGGATGTTGTTCTGGAAAACCTTTCTCCTTTTAGATAACCAAATGAGAGGCTTGTTTTAGTCAGTTTTGGATCTCAAAAGTCATTGTGCAGGTGTCAGATATTATGCTACCCAGAAATATATATATATACTATATATATGTACTATGCACGAAGAGTGGCCAGTTGTTGCCTTTCTGCTGCGAAGGTTTTGGGTGACAGTTTTGGGTGCTGATGGTTAGTCCCATGCTACAGGTACTGTATGTACGTACGTACGCAGTCTATGTACATACGTACGTTCATACATACAAACTTATTGTACATATATTCAAACATACTGTACATACATACATACAAACATACGTACATACTTACATACACCCACAGACACGCACGCACTCACACACTCACGCAGGCGCGCACACTCGCACATATGCACACACGCGCGCGCGCACATACACACACACACACACACACACACACACACACACACACACACACCACATACATACATGTTATGTTTAGCTCTCTTTATTACTAAGTTAATATACATTAATATTAATTTTTTATACCTGACTTTGAAATATGTCTTAATGTTCATCTAATTTTCATTTAGTTTTCCATAGTAAAGTAGAAGAAGAAAAAAATAAAGAATAAAGATATAGTCAATGTTATCCCTTGTGTTCCCAAAAGGAACAGGTTGTTTGTGAGCTCCAGCACCTGGAAAATTACCAGTGAGTCTCAAAAAATGTCACTCAACAAGAGAATGATGCAATCTCCCTGCTTTAGTTTGGAAAACTGGGAGGATTTCAACTATTGGTTAAAAAAAAGAAAAAGTGCAATGCAGAACCAATCAAAAGGTTATAGGGAGGTCCTTCATATTGGGGTGATGTTATGATTGGTTTCTAAAACAGTGGGTGTAGATTTGTGTTCTCGCTGGTGTTCTTGCAACTATCTTGCATTCAGAAGTGTCCAGACGCATTCATAGACGGACATCTCTGATCGTCTGGCAACACCAGACTATGCCCAGGTGGTTACAAATTAATGAGCTGTACAAAGCCGGGTGTGTTTTTCACAGTGATGACGTCAGGCCCAGGGGTGATGAAATAGTGGTTCAACAGGTGCAATGTTGGAAGATAATAAATGTTCATCTCCAATGAGACAATTGAGTCTAACCGTAACGGTGTGGATCCCACTTCCTCCTTCCTCCTCGTGCCGGCCTGCGCACGGCCGTGCGCGTATTGGTTCTTATCAGTGTGTGTACCGATTTGTGTGAAATTTGGATACAATCTTAAGGAGTAATATCCCCCCCAAAAAATCCACATAAGTCGGCCTCCTGGTGGCGCTATAAAAGGCAGATGTGAAAAATGCAGGGCAATGCTTTTTCCTTGGCCTACGGATTGCGCATACAGAGCCTTATTTTCGTCCGAAGATCCTATAGCCACTATTTGGGGATTTAGCATTGCGCAAGGGGCGTTCCCGTGCAAAAGTTGACATCAGCCTTATCCCTAAAACTGTGGCGCTACCCGTTAAATTATGCATAGGTGTGGTTTGGGGGTTACAATAATAAAACCAATCACCGTGCCAGATGCCATTGCCTTTAAGAGAAGACTATTCAAGCCATTATCCCCAGTGCAATCTTACGCTCTCTCCCTCTCTGCCCAATGCGCCATGGCCATGGAAGAGCGACGTTGCCTTGGAATAAAATTATTTAATCGACATAATTATCACCCACATGTTGCTGATTATAGAGAATTTTATATTATTGTAATCCGTTCATTATTTCCGTCACGCCGGTCCCAACTATATTTTGAAAGTAGCAGATCTATAAGCTCACAAAACGTCATATCGCGACGAGTTGTGAGCTTGTAGATCTGCTATTTTCAAATAGCCAATGCAGCCAGATCTGCAATCTTATCTAAATGACTGTTAAAGCAGTTTAGTTTGTGTAGCTGCCACCGGTTCAATAAATGTCCACGCCTCATACAGATGTCTTTTCTGGGTTTTATTTCCACAACTCTCCAAACTCCTCCAATAGTAAACACCATAAGACACCGTGAAAACTATGAAAAGAATAAACATACATTTGTTAAGGTTATTGAGTCCACAGTCATAGTAAAGACGAGTCCTCTTGATTATCAAGTCCACACAGGTGCATCCAATTATTGGCATGTTACACTAAAGTCTCTCAAACAAAGTTTACATTTGCACATTTTGATAACACACATCAAAATGATCACAAATCAATGAAAGGCACAACTACAATAAGCATTGACCGTGTGCGCCTCTTGAACCATGTGCAGAACTTTGGCAATATTATTCTCTCTCTCTCTCTCTGGAGTTTCTTAAATGTGACCTCTCTGGATCAGCTCTGCTTGCTTCTGACTTGATTGACAAGCTTCACTCTGACCATGTGACTGTGCCCAATTTACCGTGAACCCTCTAAGCAATGGGCACATAATTTTTACCTTAAATCTTGTACTATATAAACCCTTTTAATATATTTATTGTAACTTTTAGTACTATTTATTCATAATTAAATGAATCTTTTTAACCCAGTGTGTACATGAATTTGACATAAACAACATATTTATAATTATAACTGAAACCACTGTCTCTCCTTCTGGGACAGTTACAGTTTGTTTAAATGAGTGAATGATTAAGCACCTAACTTGTAACATTGCAAATAGGCTATGTTAGATTTTAATTGCTTGTCATTGTCACTTGGAAATAAAATAGGCATGCATGTCCATGATGTATGCCTTTATAAAATGTTATATTTTCACGGGGATTATTTATTAGTGTGTTAGATATACATTTTGGAGTGGATACATGTGTCCAGATGCCTGTCAGACGGTCAGACAATGCTGCTCTTAATGTCTAAGATGCGAGCAGCGCATTTTGCGGTGATCTCGCCGTTTGGTCTACACCACTTTGATAAATGAGGGTCTCTCTCTCACTCTCTCTCTCTCTCTCTCTCTCTCTCTCTCTGTCTCTCCCCCCTATCATTGAGTGCCTGTGTGTGTGTGGCTCCCCCCTCCCCTACAGCTCTCTGAATGTTCTGTGTTCTATGTGTCACTAAGGAAACCTCATACCAAGGAAACCTTGTATGTGCGCTTCTGATTGAATCACTGCTCTGGGTAGGTATTATGTACTCTGTTTCATTTACTCAACTAACTTTTGTGTATTTCTATACTCTTTTGAGTATAGAAAGTACTTTTTGCTCTTACTTACTTATTATTATTATTTTAAAGTAACAATATTTTTTTTTACAGGAGTAAAGTTTACTTGTCTGCAGTTAGGACTGCAGACTCGCTCCCAATCTTCCGCCATAATCTGAGGACTCACCTCAGGGGCTAGCACAGAAGTTGACTGCAAGGAGGAAGGCAGAAAGGGACAAGGCCTGGGAAGACAGGATTAAAGGACCACGGGGTAATACTTAAAATGTTTGCATAATGTCTGGTTTTATTTTTTGCTTTCTTTGTTTTGCCCTCATGGCCACTGTAATTACTGTACCCCAAGTCCTAATCTACCCCCCTACCCCCCCCCCCCCTTTCTCCTTCTTCTCTTGTACATATTTTTCACTCTTCATACCAGTAACCTGTAAACTGATTGTATGACATTCTGTATAGTAGTGTGTATATCTGTCTGTCTCTTATATGTATCATGATTTGTGTGCATGGGGATCTCATCTTAAACAAGCTCAGTGCTTAATGAGACTCCCAGTTTAGTAGACCTTGTAGTGTGAATTTGTACTTCCATGTACTGCCATTCTCATGTCTTACTAAATAAAGTACATCAATCAATCAATCAATCAAATGTAAATGTAAACGGGTTACGGAATATGGAGAAGGTTGTTGTATGTATACAGGAGTGATATTTTGTGCTTACAGGAAACCAATTGGGATGGGGTGGTGGTGAAGGATGTGAGAAAGGAATGGGAACAGGAAACCAATTGGGATGGGGTGGTGGTGAAGGATGTGAGAAAGGAATGGGAGGGGCACATCTTCTATAATAATGGTGCTAGGAATGCAAGGGGCGTTGCAATAATGCTCAAAAAAGACAAAGTAGAGAATGTAAAGGAGGTTTATAAGGACAGCACAGGGAGGATATTGGTAATAGAATTTGAATATAGGAAGTTGGGCTTTAGGCTAATTAATATTTACGTACCTAATGTAGAAGCAGACAGGAGGATTATTATAGCAGAGTTGTGAGAGCTAGTGGTGGGGAGGAGTATTATAGTTGGGGACTTTTAGGTGTAGTAGGTTAGATGTTGGTAGAGGGGTGGAGTCAAGGGGTTGTTAATGGAGGTGATGAGAGATAAAGACTTGATAGATGTGTGGAGGTATGAGAATCCCGAGAAGAGAGAATATACAAGAAGGCAGATGAGGGATGGTATTGAAACAGAGTAGGATAGATTTGGTGTTGGTGCATGGGGAGATTATTGATTGTGAATGTTTATGACTTTCACTCTACTACATTTCAAAGACAAATATTGTACTTTTGACTCCACCACAATTAACCACTTAAGACATATTTCGAATATAGCAAACAAATAGCAGAACTACTCTACAAGCTCACAACGTGTCGATGTGATGCGTTGTCACATTGACGCATTGTGAGGCAGCGAGTGTTGTGAGATCTATAATTGATTGATTGATTGATTGATATGTTTATTGTCAATGTTTATATGGACAGAAAAGACAATGATACACCACCGTCAAAAGGATAAAACGAAAGCTAAAAGCTAATTTCCATTGCGGTCCCTTGTAAAATGTGAGATGTATCTGAAAAATGATAATATAAGTGATTGTGTGTGAATGAGTGTGTGTGCGTGAGTGTTTAATTAGGAATGAGTTAAATTATTATTTTCTTTTGTGTGTGTGTGTGTGAGTGTGTGTGTGTGTGTGTGTGTGTGTGTGTGTGTGTGTGTGTGTGTGTGTGTGTGTGTGTGTGTGTGTGTGTGTGTGTGTGTGTGTGTGTGTGTGTGTGTGTGTGTGTGTGTGTGACACAAAAGGCAGGAGGATAAGCAAAAGTATAAAGATACAGCATTTAGTACAATGTAAAATACATTTAAAATAATAATAAAGATAAAAACATTACAATTAAACGTGACTGGGGAAACTGAAACAAATATATATAGGAAGGAATGGATGTATCCTGCTTGACAGACTAAGGTTCAAGTAGGTCCAGCTGCTATTCAGCCATATCTTCAGGGAGGACTTAAAGGTGCATAGGGGAGCTGATAGTCCTTATACAGGTGCTGTAAGCTTTTTTTCATTTGGCAGACTGAATGAGCAATGGCCATGACAAAATACTATGAAGACGACTCTCCTACCCGGATACTACCGTCAGGAGAAGGCGTGCTCTACTCAAGGGGATCTTGAGGAGTAGTCTCTTGGGATTAACTGGGTGCAGATTCTGGATAATACATATAATAAAGGAACATCCGCAGGGACGGATTATGGCTTGGGCACAGTGTGCACGTGCACAGGGCCCTGAGCCAATGGGGGGCCTTGGATTTAATAGGCTTTTAAAAATATATATATAATATATAATATATACCCTAACCCTAAAACCGAAATAAAGTAACCAAAAAACGCCCAATATAACCGCAATAACCGCAAAAGATTGCAGCGCGCGCGAAGGTCCGGGACACATGCACGCGCGCGCGCGGGGGGCACAGGGCACAGGGCCCATTTTCACTTTAATCCGTCTATGAACATCCGCACTCAAACAAAATACTGCATCATCATACTGTAGGCCTACTGTATAGTGCAGCAGCAGCACTAACTTATTGGCTGCTGCTGAGAAATGTCACTTCTAACCTTTAGTAGGCCTAGTCGAGCCTAAGTACAATAAACACACTCAGGCCACTGTCATATAACACATACCGGGCGCTGTCACTGTTGCTTACGGCCATACCACCCTGAACACGCCCGATGACCGATCTCGTCCGATTTTGGAAGCTAAGCAGAGTCGGACCTGGTTAGTAGTAGGCCTACTTGGATGGGAGACCGCCTGGGAATACCAGGCACTGTAAGCTTTTTTTCATTTGGCAGACTGAATGAGCAATGTGGTCATTTATGAATGGCCATGACAAAATACTGCATCATACTGTGTAGGCATATGTGCAGCAGCAGCAGCACTCACTTATTGGCTGCTGCTGAGAAATTAGTAACATTTAATTGAAGTGCTAATTTAGGTCTGATAAATCAAGTGTTCAAATCATACAAACTTGATGTAGCAGGGCGGTATCGATAATTATATAATATAGCCAACTACACCACCTGGGGAATTGCACCCCAGGAAATATGTATAATATAAACCAGGAAATATGTATAATATAAACCAACCGCCTGAACATATATTGCTCCTCACACAAGTTCGTTTGTACAATTAATTCAAAGGCAGAAACAGTGTTTATCCAAAGTACAAAAAGCTTTATTTGTATTATAACATCAACAATAAAAGTAGCAAAACATTTAATAATCTAAAAGCAGGCACGGTGGCGCAGTCGGTAGCGCTGTCGCCTCACAGCTAGAAGGTCCTGGGTTCGATTCCCGCCGGGGACGCTGTGGGCGCTGGGGGCGTGTCTTCTCCTCCGCGTCATCAGCGCCCATACCCTAGGTGGGGTTGGCGAAAGGGCCTACTCTGTGTGGAGTTTGCATGTTCTCCCCGTGTCTCCTAGGGTAGTTAATACCCTCACAAAAACATGTAGTAATCCTGGTCGCTATACCGCTTCCCCCATGACAGCCGGGGCGCCTGATGGAGGGGAAGGGAACTGGTTGGAATAACGTGTTCCTTCCACGCGCTACGTCCAACCAGGGAAACTCCCCCCTGTCAGGTGACAAGAAGGTCAGTTGGCTCTCATGCCTGAAGGAAGCATGAGCTCGGCCCTGGCCTCCCTACTGTGGGGGACTGGTGTAATGCTGGTGTAGGGCTGGTGTAGCGCCCAGGATCACTTAGGAAATTGGCACCGGGTGAAAAAAATGGGTTACAAAAATCGTGGGATAAAAAATTTAAAAAAAAATAATAATAATAATCTAAAAGCAATGCACTTAATAATAAAACCTATTCACCCATGGGGCCAGTGCTGGGGGTTAAGGGGGAGGATGAGCAGGCCGGCTGACCCAGAGGAAGGGCACCCCAAATGGCACAAAAAAACAGAACTAAAATGATTTCACACCACAAGCTGCAGCAAAGAAGGGAGGGGGGATTACCACAACCCAACTGGGCAGCCGTCACCTGCTCCCTCACACCAAGGGGTCCCCAGCCACAGGCCTGCAAGACAGGAAATGAGGTTTAGGCAGTGCAGGGAAAGTAGATTGAATTAACTTGTATCATATTCTATATATATATATTATAGAGTGTATCATATATACACGTATATTATAGAGTATATATATATATATATATATATATATATATATATATATAGACCAGTGTGGAGAGACAGACAACTGTGTTTGGAGGTGCATTGCTTTAATACTGTTGCCAATCAGCCCACTGATGAGTGGGCGGAGGATGGGCCGTGGGTAGAATGGGAGCCAACGCCCATCCTGCTACATTGACATTATTTCCAACCACTTTTCTTTTTGTAAAAAACAGCAAATTTAATGCTGCGGTGCCCACAAGGTGTAGGTGCCCACTGTTCATGTATCCTTTCTATTCACCGGAGCGCACATACAGTATTCACTTTTATACCACCAGAGGGCGTAACTGATTCAATATAGCTAACATACAGGTGGACAAAATCAGAGCCTTATCTGGACAAAATACTCAACCCCAGAACTTAAAGTAGGCCTATAGATACTTCTGGTGAAATATTACTCAATTGCAAGTAAAAACGTCTTAACATGCTTTAAAAGTAAATGTTTTTGAAAATAGTTAAGTAATCAAAAGTAGCTTTTGAAAATAGTTAAGTAATCAAAAGTAGGCCTATCAATTACAAATCATGAATCCCTAATTTTCCCTTCCTAGAAATATAGTGGTCAAAATCACAATATTTATTTTAGATTTAGTGGAGCGAAGTAAAGTATCTCCACAAAACAAATACTCAAGTATAGTGCAGACATTACGATACTGAAAAAAATATTTAAGTAGGCTACAGAGCTCAATTAAACGTACTTTGTTACTATCCACCGTTGCATATACAGTAGCTCTATTGGGACATTTTATTTTAGGCAGAGTAGGCCTATTACAAATATTATGTCTACTGTTACTAAAATGGTATTATTTATTTATAATTATTCCTGAATATACTGAGGAGGTATCCATGCTTCTGCCACAGGCCTGATTACTTTGTCGTATGATGACGTCGTTTGCTGAAAAATAGCTGATCTACAAGCTCACAAGGCTTTGCAATATCATGACACGCATTGTGAGCGTGTAGCTCGGTTATTTTCAGCGTGCAACACCTTTGTACGACGGAGCATGATGACTATTAACCAACCCTGATTATTCTATGTGGAGCCCCGTCAGATAAGTGTATAAAACGCTCCATCACTATTTTAGTGTTGTTCTACTTTCGTCTAGCCTTATGCCTTTTTCATGCCTTGTTTTAGTTATCATTACAATGTTGATGAATGCTTTGAAAAGCACCATACAAACTATGCAAATAAAGTATTATTGTCTCCGCCGAAGGTGGAGAATATGTTTTCGCTTTGTGTGAGCAAACATTGTTAGCCAAGCTAACATTGGGCAAGCTCCACGTGACACGTGTCAATTTGTTGACACCAATGCCTCTGATTGGCTAGAGGGACGCGTGACGAAATAAAATTCTATAAATAGGTGTGTCACTTCAAAAAGCTTCTACTTTTTGAAGTGAGGTAAAACAGGATCAATCAGACTTGATTGGAACAGTACCTTCAGTAAGTCCAAGTCACCCGTCTGTGCGTGTGTGTTTCCCTCTGAGAACACCTAACATTGGTCAAGCAAAGGCGCAGAAGGCCAAAGCTAAGAAAGCATACTCATCTACAATTGTAACGTAGAAGAGGACTAGAGTTGAAATGATCCCACAACAAAGCCGAACTCTTAATACGTGTCAATATGTTGACATCAATGTCTCTGATTGGCTAGAGGGACGCATGACGAAATACAATCCTATAATAAAAAGGTGTGTCACTTCAAAAAGCCGTTTACGTTTTTGAAGCGAGGTAAGACAGGATCAATCAGTCTTGATTGGAACAGTATCTTCTAGTCCAAATCACCCGTCCGTGCGTGTGTGTGTCCCTTTGAGAACACCTGACATTGGTCAAGCAAAGGCGCAGAAGGCCAAAGCTAAGAAAGCATACTCATCTACAACAGTAACACAGAAGAGGACTAGAGTTGAATTGATCCCACAACAAGACCGAAATCTTAATACGTATTAATATGTTGACACCAATGCCTTTGATTGGCTAGAGGAATGCATGACGAAATACAATTCTATAAATAGGTGTGTCACTTCAAAAAAACGTTTACGTTTTTGAAGCGAGGTAAGACAGGATCAATCAGTCTTGATTGGAACAGTATCTTCTAGTCCAAATCACCCGTCCGTGCGTGTGTGTGTCCCTCTGAGAACACCTAACATTGGTCAAACAAAGGCGCAGAAGGCCAAAGCTGATCAAACACACCAATCAACTGCTGAAACTGTTCAAGACAATGAAGATGAAGAAGACAGACAAGTATTTGAACAAACCAGTCAATTATGACGACTCCCATATGATAGATTGCTTCAATGTAAACAGAGCATTGCGTCAATTAAACAGAGCTAAGAATCATAAAGAAAGAATGAAATTAATCAGAGACAAAAAATCGCTAAATGACAAAAGACGAAGACTAGCCATGAATGCTTACAATATGACACAGCAAAGATTGCTACAATCTCTGGAAGAAAAAGTAGAAGAGTCTGAAGAGAACATCGAAAGGAAAAAAAGGAACTGGTCAGAGTATTTAAATAATGAAAGACAACATCAACAAGCACATAACACGAGTAAGAAGAAACGATACAGATCACAAGAATTAGAAGTTAATGAAGCTGCTCTCGCATTCTTAAAGAAGATGTCCGAAAGTGGACCCAATTATGTCTGTGGTTCCTGTGAACGAATGCTCTACAGAGAATCAGTGGCAGAGTTTAAACCTGGAAATTATACAGGAACGATAGATATTGTAAGTCTCCTACACCTTTTTATTTAACTACAGTATATATCTTTTACTCTACTGTATCTCATTAGTTATTGCTATGATAATATAATTGCTATAGTCTGCTGGCGGAGACTTGTGCTCCGAGGAGCACATTTTCTAGTTTTTAAATATAAGTTTGCTTTATTTACATTACAGTATGTACTTGAAACTGAAGGCAGAGGGAGGGACAGACTTTTCACACTGGTATGGAAATTAAATCATTCTGTGTTGCAAGTAAGCAGTCAACACGATCTGTTGAGCTACCTGAGTGTCCCAAAAGCTCATTCACTTGTATGTATGAATAAATTACCTGAAGAAAAAAAAGAAATGAAAGGAGAAAAAAAAACACTTTAAGACGTACATGGGATAGATTAGTCATTCAAAGGAACTATACATCACAGACACACATACAAAGACTTCACTTTATTTGCAATTTAAAATTGGGTACAAGATAGAAGTAAATAATTCAACCTGCCTGAATATTGTTGTATATGACCCGGATAATTTGATTCAAGACAAAATGATTTAATGACAAAACATTAAGACAGTAAGGGGTATATTTGAACAGAATATCAAAATAAACATGGATGCTTAAGGATTTGACACAACATAACATAAAAAGTAAATTTTTTCCCAACTGGAGCTACTAATAGCTCTCTAAAATACATCACAAAGCTTTAGTTTCCAGAGATGTCAAGAATCAAGAGGGTTTCTTGATTTAGTTTTAAATGTGTAGATCAATACCTACAGTTGGATGATACATAAAAGATACCCATCTTTAATACACACACCGAGTTGGGAAACAAATGCCATCACTGTTCAGATTTTAGAATGCACTCTCGTATGCCTTTTTTATACTTTGTTAGGTGACCGTGTCATACACTTATAAAATAGCTAAACTACAAGCTCACAAGAGCTTGTAGATTAGCTATTTTCCGTGCGGGACACCAGCGGGCAACTAAGTATAGATGAGGCTTTAGCTCTCTAGACGTTTTGTGCAATGACAGAGCACAGACTAATGGGGGTGCTCAGGCTCTGCTTTTCTTGCATTTCATGCAGGCTGGTTGTAGATGTAAACCCTGCAAATCGTCACTCATGACAAAAGGCCATCATTAAAAGTTTAAAAGTGGTTATGACTGTTTCTAAACTGTAGTCATTTTCAGTACACTTTTCCTTGCTTCAATTTGTAGATTGACATGTCAAATATCAGGAAATTATACGTGTATCAAGAACGAGTTATAATTGGGGTGTTTAATAATACCGTAGAGAGTGGGACAAAACTAAAACAAAAATTAATTTACAAATCAAATTTAAAAAACCCGAGAAACAGGTTTTGGAAATGGGCACCCACAACATCTGCATGCAAACACACCTCACATATCTGCTAAATCCAGGAAAATAATACCAGTTGTCTCCGGTTTGTTCTCGTGTGGTCTGTGATAAACCAAGAGACTGATTTTCCCTGTGTCGTGTAATGTTGCCCAGATGGGACTGAGATATCTGTATTCATAACAATATTAAAGTATAAATAAGACAGACGCTGAGGGAGCGGTCGGCTCAGGACTCCCGTGATTGGCTGTGAGAGTCTAAGTGGGCACAGTGGCTAGTAGTGTCAGCAGAGCTAGTTCCACAATGCCATGGGCTTGTTCCAGTGCCTCTGCAGCCTCCCTGGCAGAAAACCCTGCTGCCTGGATCCTCTGGATGTGCTCCGCTGGAAACGGTTCAGTAAAGGGACGTGGAGCAGAGGATGGAGGGGCCAGAGATGTGGACTGGGGAGCCTGAGCGAGAGAAGGAACAGAGGGGGCCGTGGTGGTAGAGCCCTCCACAGATGAGCCTACAGCCATAAACAGGGGGCTCTGATGAGTGTAAGCTTTTTGTCGTTTGGCAGACTGAAGCAGCAACTAGAAAACACACACACGCGCGCCACTGTCATCTATAAAACGCCTACCGGTCGCAGCCACTGTTGCTTACGGCCATACCACCCTGAACACGCCCGATCTCGGAAGCTAAGTGGGGTCGGTTAGTACTTGGATGGGAGACCGCCTGGGAATACCAGGTGCTGTAAGCTTTTTGTCGTTTGGCAGACTGAAGCAGCAACTAGAATACACACGCGCGCCACTGTCATCTATATAACGGCTACCGGCCGCAGCCACTGTTGCTTACGGCCATACCACCCTGAACACGCCCGATCTCGGAAGCTAAACCGGGTCGGGCCTGTTAGTACTTGGATGGGAGACCGCCTGGGAATACCAGGTGCTGTAAGCTGTTTGGCAAACTGAAGCAGCAAGTAGAATAAATGCACTCCACGGGCCACATATGACACATACAGGCGTCTCTCGCTCGCTCGCATACACACACACACACACACACGCACGCGTGCACGCACGCACGCACGCACGCTCACACACACACACACACACACAGTCTGACCCGTTTAAGTTGGCTGCTGAGCTCTGAGAGGAACTGTCCATGGTCCTGGAAACGAGAATGCCTCTCCTGGCGGTGAAGTTGACTTTTTTTTCTCCCTTTCCTCCCGCCGTGGAGATGGCGACATAAGAGTCTTATGTTATGAGTGATATGACACTAGGCCTATAAATTAATGCTCAACGTATTTGTTGTTGTTGGTTTATAGCCTTTTTTCCCCCTTTTCCTCCCGCCGTGGAGATTGTGACATTATATGATTATAATGCTCAACATAATTATTTGTATTTGTTGTTGTTGGTGCGATCGTGCACAGTATGTGCTTTTTTTCTTTATAGTTTTAGTTTTGTCAACTGGACTACAGTACTAGACTAATGTTAACCTAGCTAGTTATAGTGTTATGTGCATACATTAGGTCTATCTGTTATGTGATGTCATTATAAGTGAAGGCTTGTTATGTGCGCAACAGTGCAGTACCTTTTTTTTTCTCCTGCCGTGGAGTCTGTGGAGATTATTATTATAATGCTATAATTTTATTTGCTGTTGGTGCATAATTGTAGTAGCCTATACTTGTAGCCCTCTTCAAAGCGTTCACTGTGTTTATTGTAGCATTTGCTTGCTATATATAGGGGTATTAACTCTTTCAGTGCCACAGTGTTTTCTGGCAGTGTGCTCCCAGTGCCAACATATATGAGCATTTTTACTACTATTTAGAGGCCCACAGAATATTTTCTGCTATGACTAAAAGTATGTACCATATCTCAAAAGATAGATGAGACTCTTTTCTTTGCGTGAGTTGCTAGCATGTTCCGTTCTTTATTTATAGGCAGTTGAATAAAACAATTTTCCCATGTAAACACAGCCCTCTGAAAATAGAATTCTGAGATAATGGCCTTTTTCTTTAGGAGACAACTTTCAGCCAGAAATCTACTTTCAAAGACCTACAGAATGTTTTGTCCTATGACTAAAATGACGTACCATATATCAAAAGAAAGATGAGAGTCTTTTCTTTGCCCAGGAAAAAAAAGTGAGTTGCTAGCATGTTCCGTTTTTTATGTATAGGCAGTTGAATAAAACTATTTTTTATCAAAAACAGCCCTGAGAATAGAAATATGAGTAAAGGTATTTTTATGAGTCAATCTTCATTTTATTTTTGTCTCCAGTGATGCAGACATATATATACAGTAGTCATTTTCAAACGAATGACAAAAAATAAGATTGAATAAAAAAAAAAAATTTACTTCCAAGTGATAAATGAGTAATAACATAAAATAAAATAAAACAGTTCACAACTCTGAGATTATATACACACATGGAACCAAATGGACCCTTACAGGTCTGAGACTCTGAGAGTGTATACAAATAGGACCAAATGGACCCTTAGAGGTCTGGAACTCTGAGAGTGTATACAAATAGGACCAAATGGACCCTTAGAGGTCTGTAACTCTGAGAGTGTAGTAATAATAGTAGTAAACAAAATAAAAAGTGATAAATGAGTAATAACATAAAACAATAAAATAAAACAGTTCACAACTCTGAGATTATATACACATGGAACCAAATGGACCCTTAGAGGTCTGTAACTCTGAGAGTGTATACAAATAGGACCAAATGGACCCTTACAGGTCTGGAACTCTGAGAGTGTATACAAATAGGACCAAATGGACCCTTACAGATCTGGAACTCTGAGAGTGTATACAAATAGGACCAAATGGACCCTTAGAGGTCTGGAACTCTGAGAGTGTATACAAATAGGACCAAATGGACCCTTAGAGGTCTGGAACTCTGAGACTCTGAGTGTGTAGTAAGTAGTAAATAACAAAAAAAATTGTAGTAACAAACAAAAAAAAGTGTTCACATTGCTCACAAGTTCTACACTTTGTGATCGTACTGTGGGTAACATTTTTGGCACAAAGGGACACGACATTTAGCACACTGGAATTTTGTGTCCCTTCGTTCCTTGTTTGTTTGGTAACAGACCTTGCAGCGCTTCTGTGGTTCAGGCTTTTTGGCGGTGGGCGCATGATAGACAAGGACATGTCCCAGAGCAGACAGCCTTTGCTCCTCAGCATACAGGTCAGTGCGTGGTGGATCCTGTTCAGGCCTGGTCCATCCCTTGATGAGCTTGTCCATGAAGTTCTCCATGGTTGTACTCTCGCCCTGTGGATTCTTGGCCTTGTACAGTACGAAGGCATTGAAGACGCAGATCTGGAGCAAGTAGAAGACAAACTTGTTTGTCCACTTCATGGTCTTCCGGGCAAAGGGATAATAGGATATACTTTGATCCAGTTTGTCCACTCCATTCATGGAGTGGTTGTACTGGATCACACAGACGGGCTTCGCTTTTTCCACTCGAATGCTCCTTGATTTTTTCACCCGACGCCACGCTGGTACACGCTCCATCTCATCCTCATGGCAGCTTGTGACCATCCTGACCACATTCGTGTCTCGCCACGCCGTAACCATCACCCTTGTATTGTGGAAGACTATTTTCTCACCAATGCCCAGGGAAGAATTGGAAGCCGAGAAGATGGCCAGTGGTTCACCCCTGTTCTTCCTCAGTGTACCACAGATGTGAGTCTTCTTGTCAAGGAGCTTATTGCATAATTTCACTGAATTATAGAAGTTATCCATAAATAAAGTATAACCATGACCTGAAAGGGTACCAAGAAGAGAGAGTACGGTGTTTTCTAGTGTTTGAGATTTCCCACAATATGGCTTCAAATTATGACAGTACCCTGTAGCTGAATCACATAATATATAAGATTTTATGCCATACCTTATTGGCTTTTGGGGGTTATACACCTTGAAAGAAAGCCTACCTCTCCAGAGGAGGGTCCCCTCATCTATTGAGATGGCGGAATTTGGCTGATACAAATCACCAAATTTGGTCACTAAGTAGTCCAAAACAGGACGTACCTTGTACATTTTGTCGTCTGCTCTACGCTTCACATCAGCCACACTGTTGTCTGTGAAGTGTAGAAATCTAAGGATCAACTGGAACCTGTTACGGGGCATGACCTTGCCAAAATAGAGAGTCGAATACACTTCATCTGTGGACCAGTACATTTTCAGGGAATTCTTCCGAACCATGCCGGTCAGGAAGAGGAGCCCTAAGAATATTTTCAGTTCCTCAAGTTTGAGTGGATGATCCTTCCATTGATGGACTCTTGACTTTGGCTTATCTACACCTACACTCGCAATGACCTGTTCTGCATACAGGTTTGTCTGAATGACAATAAGTTCCAGAAGCTCGTCCGTCAAAAACAGCTGGAGAAAGTCCACTGGCATGTTTGAATCCAGGTCAGCAGCGGCATTGAGAGGTCCAGGATCTGCAGTGAATGGGAAGGCCTCTGGCACCCACTCCATGTCACCCAGGTCATACCACGGCAGATCATCGGCCACGCCACGACGACTCCTCTTTCCTGGCTGTGATCTACCTGTAAATTACAGAAATACATAATTACCATAAAATACATATTACATTTTACAACACTTTTTTGTATTGGTGTGGGGGGGTTGTCATGTGGGTTTTTATCTTTGTAAAGGATTTTTCAATTGACTTATTGTATGCTACAATGCAAGCTGGCTTCTGTTGTGAAAATGTGTCAGTAAGAAAAAGCTTACCTCTAGCTCTACTGCCAAGATCCAGCTCTTCATCAGATGACTGCGGATCCTGCTCGTTGCCACGACAACGCCCCTTCCCTGGCTGTGATCTACCTGTAAATTACAGAAATACATAATTACCATAAAATACATATTACATTTTACAACACTTTTTTTGTATTTGTGTGGGGGGGTTCCAAATGGATCCTTACATGTCTGTAACTCTAAGAGTGTACAAATGGAACCAAATGGACCCTTACAGGTCTGTAACTCTGAGAGTGCACTAAAGGAACCAAATGGATCCTTACAGGTCAAACTTTGAGAATGTACAAAATAGAACCAAATGTAACCTTATCGAACCCGGGATCGAACTGGGAATCTTCCGGCTTCCATTCGGCCACTCTACCCCTGAGCCACTGCCGCCACGTTATGTGTTCATCTATGCAAGCTCATAGCGTGGCATGGTGCCGTGCTATGAGCTTGTAGACATCTTGGCTCTTATGTCATGGAAAATATAGTGTATTATCGGGCACAAAGATGAACACGTGTGTTCATCTGGAAGCCGGAAGATTCCCAGTTCGATCCCGGGATCCCCCAGAGTTAGTGTCGAAGTGTCCTTGAGCAAGACACTGAACCCATAATTGCTCCCGATGTCCTTCCACCATCGGTGTGTGAATGAATGAAACATTGTATAGTGCTTTGAGTAAGTGGCACTTAGCAAAGAACTATAAAAATGCAATTCATTATTATTATTTATAATGTACTGACAATAAGGTTACATTTGTACATTCTCAAAGTTTGACCTGTAAGGATCCATTTGCCAATCTTTACCAGCTGTACCATAAACAATAGCCATCAGGCCTAGGAGAGACACCGTGGCTCTTATGCCATGTACAATATAATGTATAAGGCACAAAGATGAAAAGATGAACACATAATGTACTGACAATAAGGCTACATATAACCAATCATGATAACATAATAGGATTTCCTCCACAGAACCAAATGGACCCTTACAGGTCTGTAACTCTGAGAGTGTATACAAATAGGACCAAATGGACCCTTACAGGTCTGTAACTCTGAGAGTGTATACAAATAGGACCAAATGGACCCTTACAGGTCTGGAACTCTGAGAGTGTATACAAATAGGACCAAATGGACCCTTACAGGTCTGGAACTCTGAGACTCTGAGTGTGTAGTAAGTAGTAAATAACAAAACAATGGTAGTAAAGGTCTGTAACTTTGAGAGTGTATACAAATAGGACCAAATGGACCCTTACAGGTCTGTAACTCTGAGAGTGTATACAAAGACTCTGAGTGTGTAGTAAGTAGTAAATAACAAAGAAATGGTAATAATGTACTGACAATAAGGCTACATATAACCAATCATGATAACATAATAGGATTTCCTCCACAGAACCAAATGGATCCTCACAGGTCTGTAACTCAGAGTGTACAAATGGACCCCATTTACTAAATACATTCATTTCATCTCACATGTGCAGGGAAACCTTACCTCGAGCTGTACTGCCAACACGTGCGGTAGAACTGGATCTGGGGTGTGTCTTCCTTGACTCAGTATCTGAAATCATAGTAAAATATCAGATAGTTATGGTAAAGATATGCACAAAATCATCAGAGAAGACTTTTACAGTTGCCATGTGGGTTTTTAGCTTCTAAAAGCATT